>NW_007377501.1:230285-395946 GCF_000475195.1 Diaphorina citri
GCTCATATTTATTTATACGTATTTGTTGTTTTTGTACAACAAATCTGTAATTATGTACAACACTTTGTGTCCCACCCTGTAAGACTCTCACCTGCTCTCTCTATAACGTCAATAAAAAAGGTAGGTTCACAATTAGAATAATCATTTATGTCACATTACATGGGCAGTAAATCTATTAACCCGAAGATCAAACTGAAGAATATGTTGTTTGTTTTGTGTGTTGTACACAATTGTTAATTGTTTGACCATTGTTTCCCGTGATGTGAAGTATCTTGGCCTATTGTATGCCTCTATTGGGCCATTGAGGAAGAAAGGAACTAATTCCGTGTAAAAACAGAATGAAAATAGATAAATGTCGAAACATTTTGGGAAGAATGAAACTTTGTTTTATATTTTAATTATTGTTGTTTTTTTTATTATTAATATTACCTCATGAGTACCTACATTTTCAATTTTCCCATGCTTTTTCTCCAAAGCACAAACATTAAGAGAAAGGATTTTTTTCTTCTCCTTAAGAGGGAAATCGAAGAAAAGTGGACAGAATAGGAGAAAGCCAGCCGTTCCTAGAACGAACCTCACCTGTTTAGAATAAAATTCGCCTCGGGTTGGAATCGAACCCACGACCTTTTTTAAGAACTTACTTCATTCCATTTGGTTGTGATGATCTACTCATGTACTCACTGATTCATTGATTTGGACATGCTACGACACAGGCCCCAACCCTAACCCTATTTCTCTCAACTGTCTGAAATCAGTCTGTGTTATAAAATTATGTCAAATGAAACGATTTGTTTATTGTACCCATATTTTTCTCATTAAGTCACCCAGATTTGCCTGAAATCAGCACATTTCGGCTACCTTCCTACACACTGGTACTCTACAACTACATGAACGCAATTTGTAACACTTTAATCCAGACCGTCTTACAACTGGTCAGTAATTTGTTTTTTTGCTGACAGTTCTACTAATTTCAGAGTGCTGATGATGAAATGATGACGTCATGTTTACAATCAATCTTTTTTCCCAACTTTTTACATAGGAATCGACCATTTATTTATAATTTTTACCCATTTGCAACTGCTCCGTTCTTTGTGTATATGAAGTTGTACCAATTTAGAAAGTTACCTAATACCTATTCGTATAAATTCAACCCATCCCTTGGAGCAGATTGCCCCAACACCTAAACCCCAGAGTGAGCTTGTTGTGTATTATGTTAAGCTGAAGAGGAACTGTAGGTACCTACCAGTGGCGTAGCGTCCATGTAGGGCGTGTATGGCGGCCATACACTCAAAATTTTACTCAAATACCCTTAAATATAGGTACTACCTATAGTTCTTAAGTCTAGCTTTTGTATTTAGACTATTTAGTATTTTAGTTGACTAGTTCAAATTACCAAAAGTTCCAATCAGTGTGGCTAATGAGAGGTGAAATTAATGAGAACTAGGTAAATAACCAAAACGCTTAAAACGCTCCTCCATTGCGATGGCCCACTGAAGAGTTCTACTATTCGAAATCAACGAAAAAATCAAGGGAATAAAATTTATTCACTTCAGTAAGTAAAAAAAAAAAAACACACTTTCATTAAACCTGAAGATTCAAAACACCTGATGATTGTTGAAACTAGTAGGTACCACGAGATAAACAAAGATACTGCGCATGCGTATCAATCGTTCCTCATTGGATTTCCTTCATTTCCTACATTTACCAAGGCCCTCTGGTAATTGTGAAAAATAACCGGTAAATGTGAGAAATAATGAGTTTTATAGAATTATTTCTTACATTTACCAATGACAGTGGTAATTGTGAAAAATAACCGGTAATTTTTCACAATGACCAGATTTTCTACATTTACCGTAACATATATAACATTTTATGTTTATGTTAGCACACTTTAATAAATGTTAATAAATAAAACGTATAATAATATTCTTTAAAACTTTTGCCCCTTATTAAAGTAGAACATAGAATAGAATATGTATGCCTCATTTAAACTCATTTAGGTATACTAGGATGAGACCGAAAAGGCCTTTTATCCCCACAGTAAAGTTCCTTTGAGAGTCTAAAGTACTAACTTTACTGGAACTGTTGGTGAACAGGGACTCTTTAGTCCTATGTGGGCACTTGGGCAGTCTAAATAAAGTACAGTACAGTATGTATAATTGAGAATCAAATTTACTGAAATTTTTTCCCCATTTATCCAGGTTTCCCAATTACAATTATAAATCAAGGGGCCCCGAATTTTCTCCTTTTATCTAGATTTAGACGGGCCCCACTTTAACAGGTTCGACTGTATTAGATTCGAACATAATATTTTCAGGGCTGAGAATTCTTGGTGAAGGACTCAGAGTTATACCAGGAACCGTGAAGCAATGCTCTGACATTCTGCAAGATAACAACATAATGGCCATTTCGCCAGGCGGTCTCTATGAAGCACAACTAGGGGACAGCTACTACAAGCTAATGTGGAGGAGACGAATGGGATTTGCTAAAGTTGCCATTGAAGCCAAAGTAGTAAGTCTCCTCCATGTATTCCAACTAGGTATTCCACAGTACTAGCTCTTCATAGGGGAAGCTGTACTCTACATAAAATAAGTTCTATTTTATCATCAGGTTAGCTTAGGTTTAATATGGTTAGGAAAAATAATTCAGAGGCCCTTAAGGGCCTTTTTGGCTCATTGAATTTTAGGCCCAATCGGTTATACAGGGCCCCGAAGAAGCTTTTTTTCCTCAAGGCTCTTTAACCCTTATGTGATGTTTGGGAAGTAGGTTGTTCGCGCAATGGCCCTTTCTTTGAATCTACAGTTTAAATTAAACCACATTTACTTTTACAACTTTTTTTTTTTAATTTCAGCCAATCATTCCCATCTTTACACGGAACATTCGTGAGTCATTTCGCACTGTGGGCTGGCTCAAATCATTCTGGAATAAACTGTACATTTATACGCGGTTACCTTTGGTGCCAATCTATGGGGGATTTCCTGTCAAGTTGGTCACTTACGTGGGAGAACCAATCCCTTATGATCCAAACCTGACTCCAGAAGAACTGGCTAAAAAAGTAATGAGACCAAAAAATAATTATTATTCTTTAAGTGACATACCCCAATTTTAACTGATATAACTGAACTTTTCGATATTTTACATTTAAATGGCGGCCGAACCGTACCTTCTGGAAACAGGACCCAGGCACATTTTTGATCTACATACTCGTAATTTATCGAATATCTGTGTTGGTTTTGTGCGACCTTGGCCGAGTTCTGAGAAAAATGAACTCTTTTTGAGCCTTTCCGATATTTTATTGTTAAATAGCGGCCGGACCGTACATTTCTCGACACCCGGCCATTTAACTACAACAACACTTGACTTCTGCTTGTTTTTTCCAGGTAGCTTACGCGGTTGAAGACTTGATCAAAACTCACCAGAAGACCCCAGGTAGTATTTTGCGAGGATTATTGGAGAGATTGCCCCAAAACAGACGTCACTATGCGTATCCCTGGAAGTCCTACTAGGAAAATTCATCGCTTTTACAACCATTAATTTAAAACTTTTGTAAATTATTGTAAAATATCATCGTGGTGGTAACATATTTTTATTCAATGATATTTTTTCATCCATTTTCAATCTACAATAGATCAGTTGCGCTTACTTGGGTATGTTTCAAAGTCATAGATCAGAAAAAATGAGGACCAACGGAATTTTTCTTTTTCTTCTACGACTTCTAGATCCCGTGATAAATCGATTAAAAAAATACCGGTAAATCGTGAACTTTGACGTCACGGCATACGCTCCCGTAGGCGATGACGTCACATCAAATGTCCGGAATCAATCATTTGCATGATACAAATTTCTTGACCCCGTCGGGAATCGAACCCGGGTCTCCTGCGTGCAAGGCGAGTGCAGTGACCACTGCGCCATGGGAGCTGACTCAACCCCTAATTATTATTATTATTATTATTTCTATTTTTTATTTTTTTGTGAATGACTGAAAATTTTCGGTGCATTTCTAATGAACTGTAAAAATCTCTCAAATTGAAGTAATACGTATAGTAAGTTACCTTCTCATTAGCCAAATTTTCACCCTTTTATCTAAAATTGAAAGCCATTGGGGGGAAAAAATCAGAATTCCCAGTGCTTTTTTCCGTCTTATACAGAATCATGACATGACACATCCTCCTTCGACCTCCGTATAACGCCTAGCCTAGAGTATAGCACACCCATCCTGTATTGCTGAACGCGCGGCGGGGTGGTGATGGTGGTGGGTGGTAAGGTTTCGAGCAACAAGCAGCCAAATGTTACTCCAGTAGACGGTCTGACTGCGTCACTGGCGCTTGTATCGACATCGTGTTCCGACATGTCACTCGTTTTGAAGTTGAAACAATTCACAATCGCTAAATCCAAAGGGGAAAAAATCGCCAAAGTTGAATTTCGGGGTAAGAATACACTCAATTACTTATTTTCGATTTTTTTTTCTTTTTTTTCCAAATTAATAACAATGATTGTAGGTAATATTTTTTTTTTTCTAATTTGTAATTCCCAAGTTCCTATGCTCAATATAACCCACGGTACTTACTCTATTCGGGTCAAAAGTAAAACCTAAACAAACAAAACTTTGACAGCCTGACAGCCCGTTCATATTACACGAAACGATTTTATTTCGTGAGGTGGCCTCGAGGAGTAGGTATACAAATGAATAATAGATCAGTTGCGCTTACTTGGGTGATGTTTCAAAGTCAGAGAGCAGGAAAAATGAGGACCAACGGAATTTTTCTTTTTCTTCTACCTGTAATTCGCCATTTCACTGTGAATAATCTACTTGAACTACTTGTGAAATGGAAAACTCTCATGATTCTTTGGGAAAACTAAAAAGAACAATCGGAAAAGCACATTTTCTTCTCCATTTATTTTACAAATTTTCGTACTAACAGATTATAGCCAATCAGAAACAAGAAAACAACTTACATCTAGATCAATCAGAATCAACTACCACAACAGCCTATTAGGCAGGTCTCCTACGTGTAGGTACCGATCAAGCGGCTGTCTATGAGTACTGATTCCTAACAATGTTACCTTCAGTGTCCTGAATACAATGTTGCACCTTAAGCAAACATACATTATGACGAAAGTGAACTAAGTTATCTACCCTATTAATTTACAGAACTTCTTTTCATTGTCAGCCAATAGTTTGGATATAGTGGCAGACAATTTCTCCTCAAGCTGGATTTTGATATTGTTTTCGAATTTATTGATAATCAGTTTGACAATGCGACTCCAAGCCCAATCCAAACCATGCCACCGACCACCTGACATTGTAACCTCAATGCGTTTGAACTTTAACAATTTGAATGAGTTAAATAATAACTTGCATTCCTTCTCGTTCTTTTTCAAGCCGAAATCTAGTAGGAACTGGTTGTCCTTGACAACAGCTTTCATAGCGCCCCTTATTTTAATATGTAATGCTTTGACTGTGTAATGGGGGAAGATGACTGCTAAGTTTTCAAAACCGAGGATAGTTTGCAGGCGGAGTATGTCACCGTCTTTAGTCAGGGTAGTGTCTCCTTGTCGCCTCAAACTCCTGAGATCTGTTACATGGCCACCTTCTGTGGTCACTTTGACTTTGATCTTCGTAAACCACACTTTTTTTATCATCTCTTCGTTAAGGTCTGGGACAGGCATATCGGAGGCAATGCGTGGAAGGCCCACCTTCAAGATAATATCTATTAAAATGTTGAGATTTGAGGTAGACTGCGAATAATCTTGAAGAAAACTTAGCTCAATGATGTCTTCAACGCTTAATAGAGTCAAAAGATCTTGAGAAAAGTTTAGCTTAGAGATGTCTTGAAGTAAGTTTAGGTCTTTGAGAGAGTTTAGATTAGAGATGATAATATTGTGGTCTTGTGAAGAACTGGGTGAGAGGAGTATTAGAAGAAGATAAAGGTTTGACAATACTACTGAAGACATCATCTCGTTTTTGACCATCTGAAATAGAGTGAAGGAAACAAACAATGTAATAACTAAAAATAAATTATACCTACCCATGATAGTATGGTGTGGTTCTTAAAACGTTCTGACTTTACTTAAATAATAATGAAAAAAAAAAAATATATCTGGTGTGGACATCACACGACTTTCCTTATCCTAATAAATTATGCTTAGCTAGGTATCTTAGATATGATTTTTATATCTGGTGTGGACATCACACGACTTTCCTTATCCTAATAAATTATGCTTAGCTAGGTATCTTAGATATGATTTTGGTGGCTTCTCTTATAACTTTTGCAATATCTCTAGCCGTTTAGTCAGTAGAGCTAAAAATCGCCAAAAAGCGGTCGAAATGCCGCCAACCGCTGCACCGATCTTAATCAAAAGTGTCTCTAGCTCTTACCGTTCTCGAGATATTTTGTTTACAGACAGACACACACACGGACCAATAGCTGAAACCTTGCACCTCAAAACGCGTTTTGGCACTAAAAACTGACTATCAAAAATTTGACCCGATTACAATACTTTCCTTCCTATAGGATAAGGAAAGTAATAAATAAATCTCCTAAAACTACCTTTCCGTGTTGAACTGCTGGTAGGTACTGATAACAGCTGCAAAAGTATTGTTGGAGTGTTGTTCAGCTTAAAACTTTTGTGACAAAAAATATAGCAAAATATGACAAACATTTGGGATCATCGGTTAAACTTCGAATAACCATTAACCGGTTAGCTGGCGAAATTTTATTTGTTTACTTAGGTATATCATAATTTTATTATAATTCAGGAAAACACTTACCGCAAGATTTGAAAGAGTGATTATTGTGATTCTTGTAACAACAGCTTGAGATGAGTTCAGTGAAATGTAAATTCTTCCATCAGTTCTATACTTTTCACGTTTGAGAAACTACAAATAGCTGTTTACTCGGATATTATAACTTTTCAGTCTCCCGTTAAAATGATAAATATTAAATTTGGATATTCATCCTAGCTGCTCTACTTGTGAACATACACTGAGAAAAATAATGGGCTTGCAGCATGCAAGTGGAAACATATTGACGGACCAGAGAGTCCTTGGTAAATTAAACAAGACACCTCTTGCATAATTGTTATGCAAGACGACTTGCATAGTTTTCTGATAAGAAAATATGTAAGTATGGTGGTAATTTTTGAAAGCACATGTATAAAATACCAAATCCTATCTGTCACAAGAAATGAAAGTACTTGCATGATATTGTGCATTTGCTTGGATAATATTATACAAACGGCTACATATTTTGTGCATATCATGAACCAGGTTCTTGCATAATGTATGTATCCTTTTGCATACTAATAACCAAGTTCTTGCATAATGTATGCATCCTTTTGCATACTAATAACCAAGTTTTTGCATACTGTATGTATACTCTTGCATGCTACTAACCAAGTTCTTGCATAATGTATGCATCCTCTTGGATACTAATAACCAAGTTCTTGCATAATGTATGCATCCTCTTGGATACTAATAACCAAGTTCTTGCATACTATATGTATACTCTTGGATACTAATAACCAAGTTCTTGCATACTATATGTATACTCTTGGATACTAATAACCAAGTTCTTTCATACTATATGTATACTCTTGCATACTAATAACCAAGTTCTTGCATACTATATGTATACTCTTGCATACTAATAACCAAGTTCTTGCATACTATATGTATACTCTTGCATACTAATAGATTACACCTATAGACTTTTCTCCGGGACGAAGTTTGATAGCGAATCACGGTTTTCATCATTGTTTATCAGTGTGATAAAGCAATTAAATTTCAGGGGTGACAACATGTTTGCCTCTATGGGGAATCAGGGGCGACCATCAGCTTTGTAATACATTGTTGAAAGACAATCAAACGTCTAGTCAAAAATCACAAGTGGTTCAAAAGTTACGGGCTTCCATAAAAAGTCCAGGGACAATGGTGATTTCTACGGGAACAACTGATTCGTTCCGGAGAAAATCAGCATTGTCCCTGGACTTTTTATGGAAACTCGTAACTTTTGAACCACTTGTGATTTTTGACTAGGCGTTTGATTGTCTTTCGACAATGTATTGCAAAACTGATTTCCGCCCCTGGTTCCCCATAGAGGCAAACATGTCAACCCTGAAAATAAATTGATTTATCACACTGATAAACAATGATGAAAACTGTGATTCGTTATCAAACTTCGTTCCGGAGAAAAATCTATAGGTGTTCCCAGACTTTTCTCGCACCCTGTATAGTATATGACCCACTCAAATTGCTCCGAATCTGTTGGAGTTTTCGAAAAATAAAAAAAAAAAACTGGTATCTCTTTGATTTTTGCAAAGAACTTTCTGGCAATATTGAAATTCGCGAACAAGTTCGCGAAAACCGCGAAAACTGGTATCTCTTTGATTTTTGCAAAGAACTTTCTGGCAATATTGAAATTCGCGAACAAGTTCGCGAAAACCGCGAACTTAGAACCACCTTTGGAATTTCAAATGAGAACCCCAATTTTTTATTGTAGGTATATTATTATTCTACGTGAAATTCCATGTACAATCGACTATTAATAAAATTTGAATGAGTTGAATAATAACTTGCATTCTTTCTCGTTTTTCTTCAAGCCGAAATCTAGTAGGAACTGGTTGTCCTTAACAACAGCTTTCATAGCACCGCTTTTTTTGATATGCTGTCGTGCTGTGCTGAGAGTGTAATGGGGGAAGATGACTGCTAGATTTTCAAAGCCGAGGATAGCTTGCATGCGGAGTATGTCACCATCATTGATAAGAGTCGTATCTGCTTTCCGTCTCAAACTCTTAAGATCTGTTATGTAGCCTCCATGTGTTGTTACTTCGACTGTGATCCTCGTAAACCAGCCTTTCCTTTTCATATCTTCATTGACATCGGCAATGCTCATGTTAGAATCAATGTGTCTAAGGCCTAAATTCAACATGCTGTCTACTAGAACATTGAGCGTTGAGGTAGACTTGGGGATGTCTCCCACACTTATCTTAGAGATATCTTGAAGGTTTACATTTGAAATGTTTTCCAGAAATTCGGAAATATTTCGAGGAAGGTTTACCTTGGAAATGTTTCGAATGTTTAATTTAGAGATTAGCTTTTGTATCTTCGAAAAATATACAGGATTCAACTTAGATAGGTTATCAGGAATGTTTAGCGTTGACATGTCTTGAGAAAAGTTCAACTTGGATATTAGCCTAGATATCTCAGAAATTTCAAAGTTTAGTTTAGAGATGCCACCGTCTTGCTGAGAGATTTTCTGAGGAATGACCAGTTTAAAGATTTCAAGAGGACTACTTAGGTTAGATATGTACTGAGGAATATTTAGGTCGTAAAATTTACGAGGAATATTTAGGTCAAAAAATTTATGAGGAATGCTTAGGTTAGGGATATTTTGAGGAATGCTTAGTTTAGAGATGTTTTGAGGAATGTTTAGGTTAGATATGTTCTTGAATTCATAGTGGTAATAAGGAGCGCCTATCTTAATGGCATGTTTGTCATCTTGTGAAGAACTGGGTGAGAGGAGTAGAAGTAGATAGAGACTTGACAATACCACTGCAGACATCATGTTGACCATCTGAAAAAGAGATGAGAAAGTATTTATTATTGTGATGGAGGTCTTAGTCAGATACTTCAATTACATTCAAGTCTATTAAAGCATTTACCACAAAGTAAAATAAAATTCCAAGAAAGAGAAAAAAAAAACTCACCTTGACGTTTGAGTTATATTTGGTAAGAAATCACACATTTAACAAATTCTTAACACGAGCTCACTGAAATCAAAGCATATAGACAAAATCAATTTTGTCTAGACGTGTTACATTTGCAAAACTTTTCAATAGAACGTTTCCGCCTCGATCTAAAATGTCGAATAATTGTATTATTTCATTATGAATTTGTATATTAAATCAACAGAGATTCTTATTATGATGAAAATAAAGCAGGAGGTAGGTATTTATTGAAAACGATAATTTTAACAAACGGTTACACATCTCAAGTAGCAGCAACTGATAATTTCACCGATAAGCAAAACTTGTAAACTGATCACTGATGTAAGATGAGACATCAAATCAATCGATGTCCATCTTCTTCTTATTCTTGCCTCCCATTGTGTGCATTACTTTTATTCAATCAGCGATAAGAACCAAGGTAATCTCTACAACGTAAATGAAAAAGTAAAAACACAAGAAACGAAAAAGACTTGGATTACAATTCTACTTTCTAACCTATAGAATTGTTATGAGTAAATCTGCAGTTAAATGGCCAAAATTTGGTGGAGAATTTATCCAACGAGGTTGTTCCCAATTTGTTTTAGAGAGAAGATATATTTTCATATCTTTTTGATAATAAGGTTTCCAAGTGTAGTGAAGCTAGTAACAATCTTACAATTCTCTATCTCTTTCTCTCAAAAAAGCGAGCAGTGTACACTTATACTGCTGAGCTTTTTTCAAGTCATACCCATAGTATTTTTTCTATTTCAAATACCGAAAATCTCTCTTTTCTTGCCTTTCCTGTGTTACATTACGACCTAGTATTTATATCTGATTGAATTATAACGTAGAGCAGAGGTTCTCAACTTGTTTACCAGGGAATGTATACGAGCTGTAAAGTTTTGGTTCCATTGGATGTATATTTCGAAATTCCGATGCGATCAAAAGTATTCTTAATATGAGAACTCCCTTTGAACTCCGTTTATTGCAAATGGGAAAATAATGATGGTGCAATTACAAAGTTCTTATAGCCATAATTTTTATCTTCTTCTTATTTTTATTTCATTTTCCTCGAATTCTCTTTTATGCAACCATTCCTCATTTTTTTGTCCTTTTTGTTTACTTATAATTCCAATCAAATGCATATCTTTTGTTTTGTTTTTAACTAATTTTGTAGGGTCTTTTTATTATTATTTATTTTATGTTTATCCTAATATTATTAGCGTAATTTTGTTTTATGTGGGCTCACTTTTATTTTTCTTGATTTTTAAAAATATTTGGTGATGATTTGGAAAGGCCAATCACCTAAACAGGTGTACTAAGTTCATTTTGATGTAATGGGTTAGTCATTTGCACATTAAGTCTAAATCCGTCTATGAATAAGGAAAACTGTACCATTTTGTGACTTTTCGTTAAATTTAAGAAAGGTCAATTTTCGCAGTATTTTATAAAATTGGAAATCTATTTTTTAAACTGATGTTGAATGAAAAATGGAAAGCTTTTTACATAGATTGCAATATGTCAACAAAAGTTTACTAATCCCCGGGTCTATAGTCTTATGGGCAAATTAATTCTGGGTCATGTTCAGTCTCTGTACGTGTGCCAGATCAGTATTTGAGCATGCTCAGAAGTTAACATTAATTTCAACATGAAACGATTGTCCCGGGCCAAAGTGACTTTATTATTGTAGAAACAACAACATGTTTCCAACTATCCTGTACTTAAGTAATTAAGAACTCCATATTCTACTTGGCAACCATTTGGTATCTCTTACAGTATTTATAACTATTTTAATCAATTAATCAATTCCTTGTACAGGCGTGATTTATGATTTCTTATGTGCACCATTTATATCTACATTGGTATTGAGACGTACTGATTATATTTTTTTGTATGCAATATATTATGACCTGTGATATTAGACTTTCGTTAAGAATTATAGGCTAGGGTGTTTTACCTTTGTAAACTTTACCTATAATATATTTACCGTGTTAAGCTCTGATTGTTGTTTAGTTTAAGCTCTGATTGTAGCTCCGGCCATTAGCTAGACAGGTATCTGATCTCACGGGTTACATTTCCTAGGTCACGGTTTGGATACCTTGTTACTGAGCTGGGTCTCATCATTTGTTTGGATATCAATTGTAAGGATTATTCAATCACCCTTCTTTACGCCTCCAATTGTACTTGGTTTCTTTATTTCTCCCAGCTTCTCATTCTTAAGGTCCATACAAAATTAATTATAACAACCTATACTTTATTGGTATACAGTGTGAATCTTATTCCGCCCTCACATCATCAATAGTCTTGTTAATATATTGACAATACTCTAAAAAAATTGATAGTGTGCTACCATAATATACATTTTAACTAATTTTTCGATCTTTATTTCCTATCATTTCACTTCAAAATAATCTATTAAAAAATAAAAAAACTCTTGAATTTAAGTTTTACAGATTTCATATAGGTATATTATCGATACGCGTATTTCGGGTGCTACCCCATTCTCAAGATGATAGATAAAATATATGAAATCTGTAAAACTTAAAGTCAAGAGTTTCTTATTTTTTAATAGTTTAAAGTTTTACCAAGTGTAATTTTGGTCTTATCTCTTATTATAATAATCAAAATAATCATACCTATTTCACTTTGGAAAATTAAATATTCTAGCTTTGTGATGTTTCAGACACTAAAAGTTCCATGTAAAACACTGAAGTTAATCAACATCGAGTGTGGATGACCGTCTGGACATCTGCTAGCTACCATTTCGGGACGTCCTCAGCTCCTTGAAGATAGTATATTCAAAGATGAAATGGCACTTATTGGCATATTCAATTATAAAAATCACTCTTTTTAAACGGTAATACTTTTACCAGAGAGAGAAGTAAGTACCTACCTACTTATCTATTCGTCTTCTTCTTTTACTAGTCTTTTCCCACTCAAGTTGGGTACATTTTTGATCAACCTCTTCCATGAGCCTCGATTTTGGGCTTGGCTGACTCCCACTTTCTTAAGTACTTAGCTTTTGATAGGTGTTAATGCAAATAATATCCTGAAGGACCTTAGAAGTAGTAAGTAGTGCTTTATTTAGACTTTCTTTATCCTTAAGGACTAATAACTAATTTTCCGAACCACCCTGTACTATTACTATTTGATGGATGCGCTTTATACGATTGAGATTTTTTTTTTTTTAGAAACGACTACAATGGCTAGTGTGATGCCCCTAAAGATATTTTCTTATTATAATTTTCTTTCAAATAGTGAGCAATGAATCTCAAAACTAGGCACATGAACTCTTCACTATTCTTCCTTGAGTCCAGCTCTAGACAGGACCATGCTTCAATTTTCCGTCGTGATATTGGTAAGTGAAAATATTTTGAACTTGCTTTTTTTTGCTTTGTCTTTTTTTCTGTTTTTCCTTTTTTGGAAGGTTTTCTTAAAGTTGATTTTATACGTACTTCTTGACCTTTAACAGATCTTTTTTTTTTTCCTGTAAAAGTTTAATTTTGATTATTGATTTTAATCTTGATCTAGTGTAAATCTTTCGTATTCGAGTATCTACCGATTTTCCTTTCCTATTTTGACATTGTGTAAAACTTTCTTACTTTACGTAATCTTCATGGATCATTTTTTTTACTTTCTGTTATTTCTATTTTGATTGGGTTTCCCGTCTTGATATTTTGTAAAACTTTCATACCTACTTATGCGCTGTTGAATTTCGGTGATTGTGTTTTATTATAATTTA
Source organism: Diaphorina citri (assembly GCF_000475195.1). NCBI lineage: Eukaryota > Metazoa > Arthropoda > Insecta > Hemiptera > Psyllidae > Diaphorina > Diaphorina citri. The sequence continues at coordinate 243,736 of NW_007377501.1, forward strand.
ATTGTAAAAATTATAGAAAGTAAAAAGCTCAAGTATGTTTAAAACCAAATATGACCCTAGTGGGAATCCTTATGTCTTGGGCTCTTTTGTGAAGTAGTAGGTGCTCTTTTTACTGTAGTTCTTTCTTAGGTAGTTCAAACTTTTCATCTCTCTGGACTCTAGGTAGTTTAAACTTTTCATCTCTCTGGACTCTAGGCAGTTCAAACTTTTCATCTCTCTGGACTCTAATAGGTATAGTTCAAACTTTTCATCTCTCTGGACTCTAATAGGTATAGTTCAAACTTTTCATCTCTCTGGACTCTAGGTAGTTCAAACTTTTCATATCGTATCTAGGTACCTATTAGTACCTGCAGTAGCCAATCCAATAGGTAACTAATATGTATTATAAAATCCATTTTCGGGCTCTGTTAAGCACTAATTTTTACTTTTTTTATTAAAGCATTGTCCAAATAAAGTCGAAGTACATACTATGTGATTTCAATTGAAATAACTAATCCTCCTTGTAAAAACATTACCGAAATAAAATCATGGCAGATTGAAATTACTAGTTTGGTCTCTGTAAAGCAATATTTTTCCCGTATGAAATCACTTTAGCCAAATAGGTAAAGCCGAACTGGGTAGATAATTTAGTTTCAATTGAAAATCATCAAAATTAACTTTGATTCATAAAACTCCACTTCGAGTCTTGCCAAATGAACTTGTTATGTCTACTGGCGGGGCTTAGATAGGTAGATATTTGTATGATGGGTGTGTGTAGGTACTGTTTGGAAGAATGTTAGAGACGTCAATAGGACGTCAAATCGATGTCTTTCGCTTAGTGTGTTTATTGACCTAAGATTTTTGAAGGAAAAGTTTAAATTGTAGAAAAAGTGTATTTTCCTTTCCTTTTGAAAAACTTTCGGAAACTGAACCGATTCCCTTTTGGAAACTGCAATGGCCCGTATACTACTAAACCATGGCGTGCCATCGGAATGGGTTCCATCTCCGAAAGTTTCCCGAAAGCAAAATACACACAAAGTCTTCACTCTAGATGCCCAAATCATCTCAATCAATTTGGTACTTGTGCAGAAGTCACGTCCGTGGAATATTGCTACCAAAGGAACTGGCACAAACGAGCAGTGACCAGTGTTATTATAGGGTTAGGTTAAATGCAAGGAGTTTTCACAATTAGAGTGGTGATTAGTGTCATTATAGGGTTAGGTTAAATACAAAAAGGAGCTTTCCTTTTCCACGGACGTGACTTCTGCATAATTACCATCAATTTCCCTGCATTTTATTTCCTAATGGCCTTATTTCCACAGATTCTTTGATTCTGTCATCTCTCGAATTCTCACTGTAATCTTTCTTGTTAGTTCACACATTACATAACTATGTGGTTGGATGTACAGATTACCTATTTGTAGATCCTACGTACCAGGTTAAAGGGCAAAAGTTCGTAAAACTTACAATGGTGAATCTGCATAATATTAAGGGCGAAAGTCAGAGAGATGGGTGGGTTTATTAGATCAATTTTATGCTCATACATCAGGCGCGAAAAAGACCGCGCGCCTTATAGACTTCCATTAGAGCCATATGTAAAATCATCCTTTATTTTGCACCTCTAATGTACTTAAATAATATATTGTACATTCTTCATGTTTTACGAGTATACAGGTATTCTATTACATGTTTATTTTTCCATAGAATACAATCAATTGTCCCAGTCTATCCATCAATAAGAATCATTGTAAGCTCAGAGTTCATTCATATGGATTTATTCAGCGTTTATTATGTTTATCTAAACAGTGTAAATGTAACGTTCCTATATGTATATTGTGTCTATTCCTATTCTTCTGTCTATAAATAGTGTAAATATTCATCTTCGTACGAAATGTTGGGAAGAGCCTGTGGTCATATAAAAGAACAAACAATCGACCATATCTCTGTCATCGACCCTAGCTCAGTTCATGCATGTTCGAATTCAATGTCCAAGGTTAGGTTGTGGTACGAAGAAAACCAAGTGAGGAAAAACTATTAGGAAAATAGAAAACCAGATTGAGAAGCATCCAACTCATATAATTAGTAATTTTTTGACAGTAAATTTGTCATCGTGACAACAAATAAAAATGGGAATAAATTTGTATTGGTGTGAAACCAAATAAACCTGTCGTCATTTTTAGGTACGCTTATCTCGTTAAAACTTTGTGAATAAAAATTCTGCCGCGCGCCGAGAGTTCGAACCACTTTCAAGTCGAGAGTTAGTGTTCTTAACCACTCAGTCACAGAGACGGGCTAAAAATTTCACTTTAATTTCCTCCATGGATAAAAAGACAGTATTTTTTGCTTTCCTTATCCTAGCATACGAAATCCGGAAGTACCTCCTCATACGAAATCCGGAATGTATTGGTTTTTAGCATCCTTATAATGACGGAATCGAAGCCTCAACCTTCAGGCCGACAGTCGACAGCACTATCCGCTCCACCTCTGAGGCTAGCGGATTCAATTTAGGACTTGGATTAATGAAAAGTTACTCTAGTTCCTGATGCATTGTAATCATTCCGCGTTAGTCAAGTTCAATTTGTATGGAATTCCTCCGAGAAATACACACAAGATTAAATCCGACTTCTTTGAAATACCCACAGATCAATTCCTCTATTCATTTCTTTATTCAAAACTTCCATTATTTTTTCCAATTGGTTTTCATTATGATTCCGACAAAAGAAATTGCAATTTCGGTTGCAATTTTAGAATTCTAATTACGGCATGACCACTGATCACTATAAAGGAGCGTCTATTTTTACAATGATACAGCAAGTTGGATAATGGATAATACATAATGAACGAAATTATGTTTAGTTTTGTTTGAGATTTTGATATCAGACTTCATAAGGATGATATGAAAACGTATCATCCGTTTTAAGTTATCGAGAACAATAATTTTTAAACTAGGGCCATAATATCTTGTAATTATTATATCACTCTTTCCTTTCTATTTTCAACCCTCTTGTAAGCGTTTTCAATAATAAAACTGAATAATTTCGATTGATATCTTGAGAAAAAAAGAACGTAATACGATAAGAAGGTGTGCCTATTGCGATAGTTGATTAATATGCTATTTTCTTCCATTTCAGATGCTTGGATTCACTTGCATCGCTGAGAGCGCGAGATCGTTGAGAGATCAAGTCTCAGCAGAATCGAGAAGACAAAATGAAAACCCATTTCGACAAAACGACAACACATATCGACAAAACGACAACACAGATCGACAAAGCGACAACACATTTACGCCCAGAAACACGCGTAACGTGCGCCGAAAATACACCCTGTTCCCGAAAACCAAACCCTTCTACAACTACGACCTGAATACGGAGAATGCCGTCAAATATTTCGAAAGCAACAAACTCAACAATCGAACCAAGCTGAGGGCGGAAAAGCCCAAGGTGGAAAAGAAACTCAAAGTGCCCGAACGCCGATCTGCAGATGGATTTGATCTTCAGGGGAAAGTGTCTCAGTTCCATTCACAAGATTCTAATGGCAGGGTTTCGTTTGGGTTTAACAGCCCGTACCAGGCCAGATTTGAAGAGCGGGACAATGATGGGACGGTCAGAGGATCGTACAGCTATTTCGACACAAACGGGAAGAAGATAGAGGTAAATATCGTACTTGTTCTTGAAGATATTAGAGGATATATCCTTGTCCATCATTAAGTAGCGCAATGGACTCCAAACAAAGACATTTCTGATAAAACATTCTCTCTAACACTATTAAAATATTCCAGTTTTAATGTAATACCTAAAGGAGGTGCGTGACCGTTCTTTGATAAAACTTCTACCTTCAAAAGAAATGTGGCCATCCATACAATCAAGTTTTGTTTATTGACTTTCAGGTGAACTACTGGGATAATGGAGAAGGTTTTCACGTCCAAGGAAATCATTTCCCGACCGTAAACGATCTGCCCCAAATCACTCAGTTTACACCAGAAGTTCAAGCCGCTAGAGATATGCACTTCAGAATTTATGATGAGATTTTGGCTTCAACCAATAGGTGAGTTTAGTGTTATTGCTCGAAGTTTTTATTCAGCGGCCGTGTCACGCTCAACACTAAGTGTATAGGTACCAATTAGTATACTTTTTTTAACACGTCTGTTTCATACTTTGGTTTCAGACTGCATAATAATCTGAAGACAAACAGTATTCCAGTAGCAAATATACCACCGAGTATTCCAGTGGTAAATCAAGATGACAGGTTCAAATATGGTAACATAATCATACCTACGTACATCCCTTTTGATGATGGATCAGACAAAAATGTAGATCATGATTTACACTTTCTAGAATCTTCATCTTTTGGAGAGCATATTAGAGAAAACGTCAAAAGTAAAGGTGACGCAGAGGTAACGCAGAAAACTTCAATGGGAAGTATGAACACTTCAAACGATTTCATACAATACTCTTGGCGAACCAAACCAGAGGAAAAACCAGTCACTTCGACAGAACTACCGAAAAAGCCATTGAAGGAGGCAGTAATAGTTGTTCCAAATATAGTGGAAGAGACAGTAGCGTTTGCATCTAATAAAATCCCACATGTCAGCAATGACAATGTAAAACCTTATGAAAAACAAGCTGATAAGTTAGTGAGATACCAAGAAGTTGCTCCTTCACCTTGTCCAACTAAAACAAAGTCAGACAGTGATAAGTTTGACAAAAAGAAAGATATAAACGGGAACACCAATGGAACAACCAGTTTAAATAAGGGCCACATTGAAGAGGTTAATAAAAACGCTCTTAACTCGGAAAATTGTGGCAAGGCCCAAACTACTACTCAGAAATCTAAACCTACAACTACAACCACCACAACAACGACGACAACAACACCAATCCCAGACACACCATTACAGAAATTCGACAAAATCTACGACCTAAGTAACGCGTTTTCAGACATCAGTAACACAAACATATTTGATTTGTCCAACAGCCTCCATCCAAAGGTTAACAACACAGATAATGCTCTCAGGGAGAGTTATGAACAAATCAACAATAAAACCATCAGTAAAATCTACGACTTGACCAAAGTCACTGCAGACAGCATTGATAGCAAGAATCAGCTTAGCTCCATATTCGATGGTAACAATTTGGGGTTCGATTTAGCACCTTCGAACAATATAAACGAAACTAGATTGGTCAATGCGAGAACCAATAACTCCTTTTATTACCACTTCTATCATCCCACTACAGACACTCAGGATAAACAAGGCAGGAGTAATGTTCTGAGTGAATTGGTTGGAGTGACATCCAAACGTTTACATGTTTCTAGTAACAAGAAACCTTATGTACGACCATATTATTATTTCCCTATTGTTTACCCTTGAAATGGCATTTCTAATAATTGACAATTCCCAGAAGGAGAAAAATATCAGTAGTTTTTAAATTAAAACAGTTCAGCTAGGCATTAAAAAGGCCAGAATCAGTAAATGAAGTACCTACCTAGGTACTGATCAAAGAATTTGTAGTGCACTGCCCAAAAAAGTTTCGAGATGCATACCATTTGCTGATATATTTTACCCTTTTCAAACTAGATTCGTGTTGTAAATTTACTTTTATATTTTTAATTTACTTTGAATTTTAAGTTAGGAAATCAGGGGAATGGTCAATTCTAAATCCAAAGATACAAAGAACCCAAAGAAATTTAAAGTACTTAGTTACAGAAGACAGATAATTTTTATTGTTTTTACAAATGTAAATGGCAGTAATTGTTTATTTACAAACATTTATTAGGTTTAAGTTCTAATAAAACACTAGAAATTGAAACAAATTATTACGTTATTATGTATTTCTATTTCGACTGATGAGGGTAACTTAGAAGGAGGGTGAGTTTTATTTGGGGAGTGTCTTTTTACAGGAATTTATTTACAACTGGACTGTATATCGTTAAAGGAGGTAGGTATATTTTACTTTATTTATCGGGTAGGTTTGTCTCGTGGACCACTTTTGTTTCGCGGACCATAAGTTCTGAACCGCTGATTAGAAGAACAAATCTTCTTCCAATTCGTCAATATTGGTCAATTCCAAAGCGGACCTGACAAGTTTCATCACATCCCTTGGTTCATCGGCCGATTCTTCTGATGTGAAATAGGAGAAGAATCCCGATATAGTGGACAGTGTGTCAGGAACATTCAAGGTAAGAGGAAGAAAGGGTACCCTCATAAGGATATCCCCCAGGGCGGAGTAAAATACTCTGCCTTCACTCTCGTCCGGATGATATCTGGAAAGGATATTTAAGGAAAGAGTATTAGCTAAATTTCCGTATGAACGCAAATATCTTGAAGGGGGACAGTCGAAAGTAAGCTCTTTATAGTCCATATCTTGTTTTGTTTCAGGTGCCTACCTAATTGGTTCGATAAAACACTTTACGAGATGTAGGCTGGGTCCGGATCTTACATCAAATATAGTGGTTTTAAGACTTTCTTTTTCTCCACTTTCTGAAGTTATTTGTAACTTGGTTGGACTTGTGAATGGGAAATACCTAATGTCAGGTTCAACTACTAATTTATTAATCTAATTATGCTTTATTGTATTTGATTTGGAAATTTTATCAAGTCCATCAAGGCGGACCTGATCAGGTGTACCTTTCAGGTCTACCCGATAATTTTAGGAAATTTCTTTTTTTTTTTCATTGGCAGTAAAGTTACAGTTTTTAGCTATTTGTAATAAACTTACCCATCCGATTGAGGAGATAGTGTGTCATCTTGTGTTGAAGATGATACAGCCTGTGTCATAAGTAGGATGCACAGTACTCCCGTGATGTAAAGGAAAACCTTTGAAAAATAAATAAATAAATAGAAATAGGTATCTATCTTTCTTTTGGTATCAGTCAGAAAATTATTTGTGTTTAATTTTCGTTAAATTTCAACAACAAGCAATTCTTTTCCATAAGTTGTTTTCTAAATTTACATCGTCGTTAAATATAACCCGTCGTTAAATTTCAGAACCTAAATACGTGGTATAATTACTTGAAAATAGGTACCTACTTGAAAATAGTAACGTCTATGTTACTCAAGTCTAAATCACGAGGTACTTACATTACTATAGGAACTATTCGATCTCATTGCTCCGTTTGGTTTAATTCTTGTCAAAATGTCCTGAATAGTTTTCTAACAATAACGTTACAACTGAAATTCATTTTTCAACGACAGAAAAAAGAAATTCCAACTCCTAAAGCACACAAAGTCAACCAAGTTTACGTTTGAACTGAACGGTGTTTGCGTTTCTGAAGAGAAATCTTGGTTTTTTCGAGCTCAGAATCTCAAAATAGAGGTCAAGTGTGTTTGATGTCAATAACTAAGATCAGGTAGTTTTTTAGAAATTTGTTTATGCACCTCACGATTTTATCTAAAGTTGGTGTAGGAAGCATATTGTGCCAAAGTACTTGGCTTTGTTTTACATAATTATAGCTACTTGGAGAAATACAATTACTTTTACAATAGCTTCTTCTTCTTCTTCTTTTTCTTCTTTTTCTTCTTCTTCTTCTTCTTCTTCAATGTAAATTGACTGAAAGTCTTTAAGTCTATGTGAAGAGAATAGGGTACTTTCCAAGTTTTACAAATAAAATGTTCTAATTCTGGATTTTACTTTCACTGGAAATTACAAAAAAGTGGGCACCTATATTTCGAAGTGGGTACCTCACGTTCTGTCCCACAGGTGCTTTCTTGTAATACCAATCTTAGGCCATCAATTCACTATGAGGTAGACTCATAGACCTGACAGGTACACCTGATCAGGTTCGCCTGTCAGGTCTACCTGATAGTGAGTGGCTGGCCTTAGTGTGGGCTGGGGAATACTTAGTCCCGTTTCATGTCAATCAATTTTTACGGATTTACCTAAGTTCAGTCAAATCATCTTACATCGTAGATTTTTTTTTTTTTTTTTTTTTTTTTTTTCCCCACCACAAAAAAAAAAAATGGGAAAGGGGGGAAATTTTTTTAAAAACATTTTTTTTTTTTTTTCACCTACAGAAAAAACTAAAAATTGGTAACAGGTGACAATTTTTTTAAACGAATCGGTTCCCAAGGTCCTTTCTTTCAATCAAGACTAATCGATGTTTTCGTTAATTGATTTTTATTTTTTCCACTATCCTGACTTCAAAAAAAAGTAAAATTGATTTTCTATGGTAGGTACTCTTCACAGTATCTGGAGGACCTCCAGACGATCATGACCTCTTGAGCTTGAAGAAAGTGAGACAGTGTCATTGTGTCTCTGTGTATGATGTCTGACAGACACAATGTAAGACGTACGTACGTGTTGTGGGAACTCATCTGTGTCCTAAATTGTCTTAGCTATGATCTTAGTCATCTTTTTTCTTCTTCTCTCTTTTTGATTAGGCGCTTTAACACTTATTATAGTAAGGTCGTTCGCGCCGTTGGTCATCTTTACAGGTGCTCGTGACTTGATATTATTTTGATATCCATTCCGTAGGTATTTGTCACTGGCATGAAACAGATAATCCAATCACGTTTTGGACCCTGAGTTTATGAACCCTTCAGAGTAGAGTACCTTCAGATCCCGTCAAGCACGAGATCCTAATTTTCTCTTACCTAATACGTGCCAAAAAAAAAAGTGTTGAAATTCTCGATTCACCAGAATCCTAGTTATCCTCACAAGATTTCCGGACGGTCCCACAGTTTGTAGATATTAATTTGAGGCTCGAAATTACCAATTTTGTTTTTTGTCTCCCCCCCCCCCCCCCCCCCTTCTCTTCTTTTTTCATTGTCATCTTTCTATATTTTGTTTTTTTTCCCCCCCCCCCCCCCTTCTTCTTCTTCTTCTTAGGAAACTGATATATCCAGGTAGGCAAGTACAAGTAAAATTCAGTATTTTTATGAACGCCGTAAATCTTTCAAGGTATGCAATGTGCTCAACCAACGCCTTTGAACTTGCATTATTTTTGGTACCCATGTCTTGTAATGTTTATTTTGGCCTGTGAGTGGGTTAATTGCCAAACTTGCCATCTCACAATTTTTACTGGCAAATAAAAATAAGCTCCTCAGTTTTCCTCCCAAGTCCAACAATATCTTCCTGTGGTTAAATTAGCAGGGAGATAAATGTAATACTGACTGCATAACATAACCATCATTATCATCATAACAAAATAACAAACCTATCGGTGCGGATTGGTCAGCAACAGATGTCGTACCCCAAAAACACTCCAGCTGATTAAATCAGCAACAGTAAATTGCAAAGTATTTGCTACAGAGTCCTCTCTTGAGATAAGACGTGTGCTGCATTACTGCAACATTTTAGATCTATTGTGGTCAGAGACCATAAGGCTACCCACTCGCACTCAGACTGTCTGTAATGTTAACCTCTGAATAGAATTAACGAAAGAAAAACACACCTTGTATTGTAGAATAAATAATCTTAAATAAATATACCTTGTTTATACTAGCAGAATTTAGTACAAGAAGGCGTTACAGATTAGTATTATTCGTTTCGAGCATCATCAATATGATAACCTCGGGTTTCGGAAAATCGAGCGATGGGCTTCTTTTCCTTGTTGGCTTTCTTGGTCTTGTGTTGGCTGCCTGTGTCAATAGTTAGGGTCAGGGGAGTGTCGGGCCCAGCGATGGCAATACTAGAGGGAGCGGCCAACGCCATTCCTTTTTTGCCGACGAGGGCGGTACCACTGGGTGATGAATCAGCCACGCCCCCTTCCCCTGCTACGGCGAGCCCTTTAGGCTTGGCTTGAGCAACGGGAGAGTTGACTGTAACATTCAAGAAAAAACGGATACGTTAATTAAAGAATGGTTGTTACCCAAGAAACAGCACCTTACTCGTAATCAGGGTGTTGAACTACAAAGGACTTTAAGACCTATTAACTGATCCAATATAGATTGCTACATCTGATTGCAAACCCAGAAAAACTTTCTAACTTACCTAAACATGAATTTTGTACACATTAGAGTCAACATTAGATTGAAAACCCGGGAGTAAATGAAACCTAGGGAATCGGAAAATGGACGCTAAAAGAAAGAGAATTCAAAAGAGTCAAACTAATACCTATTATTGACCTGTTGATCCGTTGCTGGATTCGTTTTTCTGCTCCTCAGCTTGCTGGGGGGCTGGGTCAGCGGCTGGGGAGTCCACTACAACGTTGTGGTTCTCAGATGGGGCGGCTTGCTTTTCCACCTGCTTGGATGGCTCGCCTTGGAGCTCCTTGGAGTATTGGACAAATTGTTGGTGGGCCTCTTTGACGTTTCCGTTTTGGAAGGTGGCGGGGACGGCGAATTTCTGCGAAAAGGGAAACGGTTCGTTCGTTAGGGGTTTGTTCAAAGAGAAAAAGAAAACAAGAACGACCAGGTATATCACATTGAAATGGGGGTCTTTTCTGACGAAATTCGTGTTTGAGGACTCCAGTATGTAGGACAATTTTGGTTTGTTCAACAAGGAAAAGCAAGAACGAGCAGTTTAGATGTGTTACTGTTCGTCTGCAAAAGGTACCTAAGTTCTGAACGGTTTCAGGTTGAATATCTCCTTCGACAGATCTTACACCAACACTATTGTCCAATTGTCCATACCTGTTGGTTGTTCTGGAAGACGGGCAGTTGGGGTTGGTTTCTCAGGAACAGGTAGCTAGAGATGGCTCCGTTGTTAGCAGCGGTCAACTTGGATGGATCTTGTTGGCCTTGGAAAGCAGAGTAGTGTCCGTAGAATTGAGGCTGTCCAGCAACGATGAATTGAGGTTGGATGGGTTGGGCTGGTTGGTATCTGAATCTGTTGTCAATGGGGGCTTTGATGGCGCTGTAAGGCTGGGCTGGTTGGGGTTTGGCCAGACCGGATTTGAGGAGAGCGGCGTTGTTTTCTTCAGCTTCGCCTGAAATAGGGGAGATTTATTAAGCTGTGTCCACACTTAGTCGATCAACGTCGACTGAAACCGTAGGTACACTGCTTCGACAACATAGATTCAGGCGTCGACTATGTGTGTCTACAGCTTTAGAAAGAAGTGTTAGGTGATCAAGATGACTATTAAAATCTTTTTTAGCTCTTTGTTTCAGTTACCTATTTCAGAAGGTTAAACGCGCTTTGGTTAGCTTTGAAACCTGACAGGTACGTCTGCGTCTATTGCATTTTCAGAACAGAAAGGTTAAACCTTGAAATCTGGCATACTTCTGCGTCTCGTCTATTGTATATTCTGCACAGAAACTTCCCTTTCTTTAGTGGAAAGGAAATTTGGTGCTTACTTGAGGTGGCTGGGCTGTTTCCAGTGGAGGCAGCAGAGGAGCTTTCGGATTCAGAAGTTCCGAACCAAGATGGATAATAAGAAGGGTAGTTGCTGAAGTAGCTTCCAATGTTGCTGAAACTTGGGATGTAACTCCAGTAGGAACTTTCCTCAGCACCGGAGGATTCTTCTCTCAGGGGATAGTAAGGGCTTGGGAAACCAGGGTAGGCTGGAGCTGGGTAGTAAGCTGGATAGGCAGGAGCAGGGGCGGCTTGGGGGAAGTATCTGAAATAGAGAAAAGTAATTGAAGATTTTTTTATTATTATTATTATTATGTTTATTTTCAAAGGTTCAATACAATGAGGTAAAATCGAGGCGGAGCAAAAACTCAAGCCGGGGGAGGGTAAGATCTTATCGTCCCGAAATTGAAGAGAGAAGGAAGACAGGATAGGAGAAAGCCAGTCGTTATAAGAACGAACATTATTCGTTCAGGATAAAATCCGTACCGGGCGGGAATTGAAACCGTTGAAGATTTCTGACCATTGAAGATTTCCTATAAATTACTGAACCCTTTAGGAAAGCATCCCTGATTTTCCAGTTTTGGGGTTTGGACGATCCTCCCCTCGGTCAAGATATCGAAACTGTCAGGCGAACTTACGGGTTATAGGCGGCTCTCTGTGGTGCATATCCTGGCAGAGGCTGATATCCAGCTGGATGCAGCTGTCTTACATTTCTGGGGGTGACCGATTCCTTTTCGGGAGTGGGAGTGGTAGCGGCATGAGCAGCGACTGCCAAGGTACAGAGCACAACAAAAGCCTGGAAAAGAAATCGAGGTAAATTAAAGTCAGCCTCACTAAAGGCCTTAGCAGTTACAAGCGATATAAAACGGGTTAAACCACCTGAAAAATGAAGTCAGCCCGTTTATTATAACCAAGTAAATTTTATTATAAAGATAATTTGTTGATAAGAATCACGTAATCTTCGATCAGAAAGCTGGGAAAACCTAACAAATCCACCTGTTACAAGTAGATCTACCTAATGCTGAGCTTGTGTGCTGGACCTTGAACCTTCAGGTCAAAAACAAGTCTGGAAATAAACTTATTTTATACTTAAACTTAATTTAAAATGGCAGTGTCCGTTTGTCGGTAAATCTGTAAAATAAATTAGCTAGGTGCGGTTTGACACATGGAAAATTCCAGATCAACTTTTATGACTAAAAAATAAATGTACAATGTATGTTATTTGAAATTTCTTGATTGACACTATGCTGGGCAGAGAAGATTTAGACTTAATTAGAGTCTCATGGTGAGACGATGTTAGTCCAATTTTCAATGGTTTCCATACTAATACATCTGCGCTTGTGCAGAAGTCCAAAGTGTATTTCAACATGAAACCCGTAGACCCATTTCTAGGGGAGTCAGGGCCGTATTTGGGGGGGGGCGAGGGGGCCCGGGCCCCCCCCCGTCCCTTAGCGTTATTAGTGTTTGGACCCTCGCCTCCCCCCCCCCTCGGCAAAATTCTGGATACGGCCCTGAGGGGAGTACCTTCGGACTGTTCGAGACCCCAGTATTTTGTAAGTGCTTTCAAACAGGTACAAAGATTATTGTGTTTTTGTCATACAGCCTTACTTAATATCTGACCTATTCCTAAGAAAATGGCCTGTATACCTAAAGTTTCATTGTCACTTGTTTCTTAGTAGTACCTCTCGTTTAATTCCTTGAATATTTTGAGACATTTGACGCTAGGCAGTGGATTGTTCGACACCCAGTACCAGACACCATCCAGACAAAGGTGTAAGTACAAGCCTTGTACTTGGGTGTATCACAAGACATGTTAAAATTTCCTCTGTCCAGAATCCCAGACATCAAGTTCAATTTATTTAAAACATATCGTGACGCTCCTACCTACACGAGATCCGATTTATCTGTTTTCACCAAAGTAAATCAATGCACTCTTCTGTACATAGATACAATTATGCAGACGACAGTAATCTAGCTTTACTAAAATGGAGTTCGTAAAATACTCCTAAACGTTCAGTTGTGAGTAAAAAATCACAGGTACCTAAGTCTTTTCTCAACGAAAAACAGACTGTGTTAAGGCCTTTTCACCTTTTCAGCCTTCAAAGAAAAAATAGAAAGTAATATGTAGATTATTACTCGTATTATACCTACTCTTTTAAATTAGTATACTGTTATTGTTTTTTCTCCTTTCTTTTTTTTTCTCTCAAGTTCAAAAAAACAGGTTCTATTGTCATAATATTTTGGAAATACCTTTGCTTCCAGGATGACACCTGAGGTTGTGTGAACCAAGAGGACGAAAGAGGAACTAATCACATGCATAGCTTAATACGCTGGATCAATGTTTCATTCTTATTAATTGGCAAAGCCTCTGATGCTGATGGCCATAACATTGGGTACATAGGTGGTAATGATTCGACATAATAAATATACAGGGTAGAAATGGGACATGAAACTCGAAACTTATCTGACCAAGAAAAGTTTTTACCTAGAAAAAATTGCCACTCCTGAGCAACTTAAAAAATAAATGAAAAATATGTCTTAAATGCTGTAGTTGCTAGGTATAACAATGTAACTAATTTGAACAAATAATTTTCATTTTTTTTTTCTTTTTTTTTTAACAAGTCAACGTGATCTTTGAAGATACTTAATTGAAACTTTCAAAGTCACCGAACAAAAATTGCTTCCTCTCTGTCTTCGAGAAATGTGGAACATTACCGTCTATTTTCTATTATGTTAAAATGTCTCGTCTGTTGAAATGTCTTCCTTCCTATGGCCGAACCCTGTATTTTGAACTTTACACAGTTTCCAGTGTTGAGGTTCATTCACCCTAGAAGCAGAGATGTGTAGTGTTGTTTACCGAAGATATTTGGTATCACTTTACTCGGGTCGCAGCATCGATCTTTATGTGATCTTTATACTGGACTTGCCAAAAATAAGGAGATACTCGTATTTTTTCAGAATAATGATAGTTAGTTCCTAAAATATTTTGGAAAGCAGTAAGAGATTAAAATTTTACCCCAAAATATTAATCCCAAGACAATTTCTTATTCTTCCAGAAAGATGTATCTCGCGGGAACTCAGTGTCAATTAATTAATTAAGATGACTTTCAAGAAATATCTACAAAAAGTTCATCATTCTTGACTCAACTTGAAAAAAAAAACAGTAAATTTGACCTCTATTCTTTGTATTGAAGTATTTTCTTCATTGTTACAAATATGCACCTATTCAAATTATGCACAGTATTTCTTCCGAACTTTTGTCCCCAGGCAAAAATTTTATACCTACTGACGTTATTCCTTGCTAGACTGACTTCTCCTGATATCTCCTGTGGTGTTCCTGTTGTGTCACAGAACCTACAAATAACTCATAGATATACTTGAAGCTAGATCCTGGAAATATCGGAAAAACCAACAAAGATCCTGGATACAGAGTTTAGAAACTTTTCTATTCCTAGCAGTAATAAGGATGATACACCCATTCAAATCAATTCTGAAATCGCCTAACAAATCATTCGACGTAATTATGCTGTTTAAGCGACTTTCGTAAAGCATTCTAGGATGTGTTTCATTCTTCAGCTTTACTTGAATTTTTTGACCCAGCTCACTGGTGCAGGCTAATAATTTGAACTTGTCTTTACTTTTCAGAAAATATTTTGTGGACTTCTAAGCACTTGTACGGTCCATTCTATGATAGAAGAACAAAATACACGTTATTTATCCTGCCAGCTGTACAGTGTGGCTACAGTTAATAAATTCACTTTTTGAGACGCTCTGTGTGAGATTCATTTACATATTTTGTATTAATTCTTCCGAGAATGTCTGAGCTTTCTGGTTTTGTAAAACCTACGCTGAATTCGATACCCATGACAGTTTTCACCGATGGATTTATCGAGTTGAGAAATATTAAAGTGTTTGTACCGTGCAAAGTTCAATATACTCGTGGGTAATATAATCACATGTGTTATTTTAGGTACCGACCTATAATATTAATAAAATTATACAGAAGTGACCATAGAGGGATCTTTTGTGTCTTCTTAGGTCAAAAAGTAACTCTGCCTAGGTGTGGTGATTAATGGAACAAATTTTTAGAGAGAAAAAGCGACTGTTTTTTCCTTCTTCTTCTTCTTCTTCTTCTTCTTCTTCTTCTTCTTCTTCTTCTTCTTCTTCTACTTCTTCTTCTACATTTGCGAAGGTCTATGAACCTCAAATTTGGCCTATAATAAAATTTTGACAGTATGTTACTACCTAGAAATAAAAAGAACTTCCTACCTAGTTTCTGAATTTCTCAGTATTCGTTAAAGTATCCACCCTGTACCAATATACCACACACATTTTTTTCTATCTCTAGAGGTGATTGGACTTCTGTATTCGGTAACTTGAATTAAAAACTCGATTTTAGGATGCCGGGTTCCAAGTTCATGGCCAAATTAAACCAAATGAAACATCAGGTTCAGGTGGGTATATGATTTTTTTTCCTTCGGCTTGATTGACCCATGTGAAAAGGTGAATATACCTAGGTGTCACACCAAATTATATCTCCCAAATTTTCGAATTTATTACTACAAGATACTCCCTACTACACTTTATTCTTCTCCACTCCCAAGACAACTAATGGAAACATTAAATTTAGGACCACTTTAGCCACTTTCTATCGTCTCGCTGGAGGACGTAAAACTGAGACAAAACCAGCCCTGTCAAGCCACAGACAATAACACTGGCTCTTTTGAGGGTACCTGAATGGGACTATGGTCAAGTCCGTCTCAGGAAGTAGGAAGGTGAATTTTAGAGAAACTGGAGAGGTTGAAATATACCAGTGAGGGTACTTCTAGGTTCCATCAAGGCCTTGGGATAGCAGACCTATCAAACCCCTCATTAGACCCCTTCAGTTCGGGGGCCCTGAGCTAGCTCTCTGGCCTAGATGGCACCTCTTGGTATCCTCTCAATGGAATAATATATGGACTCACAGCTTTCTCTGGAATAAACCTGACTGTGCGGACTTTATAGAGCTGCTGCAGGTGAATTTTAGAGAAACTGAAGAGGTTGAAATATACCAGTGAGGGTGCTTCTAGGTTCCATCAAGGCCCCCCGAGAGCAGACTCTAAATCCCTCAAGCCCCCTTCGGTTCGGAGGTCTTGAGCCAAGCCCTCTAGCCTGGATGGCACCTCTTGGTATCCTCTTAATGGAATAATATATGGACTCACAGCTTTTCCCTGGAATAAACCTGATTGTGCGGACTTCCTAGAGCTGCTGCAGGTGAATTTTAGAGAAACTGAAGAGGTTGAAATATACCAGTGAGGGTGCTTCTAGGGTCCATCAAGGCCCCCCGAGAGCAGACTCTAAATCCCTCAAGCCCCCTTCGGTTAATTGCATATTCCCTCGGGAGAGGAGCAACCAGTCCCATAATAGATAAATAATAGATAGCCACTTCTAAATTTTCGATGATCATAATGATACCTTCCAAGGATCTAAGGTGTAGGTATAATGATATTTTATTTACATCGATAGAAAGAGGTTGACATTCGTTTTGAGCTAGGTAACTGAAGATACAACTTTGGATACAAATCTTCAGCAAGTACAATTACCTCTTGTTTGACAAAGAGACAAATGATTTGCAACGAAGAGCAGTTAATATCATTTCCCATGTTTTAAAACAAAGACGAAGACGAGCAACTTCTTTTTTTCTACTTTAGAATTCTTAGATAAAACAAGATCAATAGAAAAATACGACATGAAAAATGAGCTAAAATACAATTTATTGCGGAATTTTTTTCCAACAAAAATTCCAGCTCAGATTGTTAACCTCCGGGTGACCTTGAGTTGACCTTGGCAGAGATGGTTGACCAATGAAAAGGAAGATTTATCCCAAACAGGGTTTTAAGAAAGTTCAGGCAGATTTTCTAATGAAGTTTGAAAATTTTAGTTTTATACAGGGTGTGAGGGAGGAAAAAATCATCAAAAGTTCAATCATCAAACATTTTACTGTTCCATTGGGTTATAAAGTTGTAATTATAACCTTTTTGTTTGATTGTAAAGGCAATATCTACTGGGTTGTTTGACCCGTCAAATAAATTAAATATTGAAACAATATTTACCAATTACCAGATACTTCGACAGTTTCTTTGAATTATCTAGGTGGACTGCATCGGCAGAGCGTCGCGTGTCGGGCCAAGTTTTAGTTATAAACGAGTTGCTTATTTCTGTGACATATTGCGTAGGTAAAGATAAGTAGATCTTGATTTTGGCTAGGTTCAATTGGTTTTCATATCCTACAGACCTACTATGAATGATATGTTGGCACGAGTGAACGATTTATTAAACCAGATAGTTAATATTTCAATTAAACTAGATAATATCTGGTTTCATATCTAAATTATTTAATTGAAAATTTCGTAACTCTATTTGTAAATCTAATTACTTAGCTAAGTAACTTTAAGATTTCATGTTTGAAATTTGGCAATTTAGAATTTTCAATCTAATACTTATAGCACCTACAGTTGAAGTTAACAATGGTAGATAGAATTATGTAACATCAAGTGGGTGCCTATATTTTTATCAAGATACTTGCATTTTCAAGGCACATTTTTAAGTAAGTGTTTTTCCAAATTTTAAAATAAATTGCAGACATTCAAACACTGCAGCAAACATTGCAGTCCAAATACTTTAAGCCGAATTATTGTAATTCTTTCGGTGCACTATGCATTTAGAATTAAGTTTTTAGGAGATATGAAAGGCCAAATTCTCAGTGGTAAGAAAATACTCGAGTGTTTTTACTTAAATTTTAAATCTCCTTTTAAGGCCACAGTAAAATTAAGTGATTTTTAATTGCAAATTCCTAACCGTGTACTTGACAAGGAGATTGCCTACATTAGATAATAATTATTACAAAGTTCAAGTACTCTAATTAAGTAGTTACTTATAATTCGCCAGGAGGTACCTGTACTGATAAATGTACATCGTTGGGTACACTTACCTATTGTCATTATTTACCTAGATATATTTTGAAGTTGCAATTCAACCTGATTTCAATGTAAATATTGGGTAATCTAAATGACATTCCATCGTTAGGCCGGATGGTAATTACTGGGTTTCATCATAAAGTAAGTAAAGTATCTGCAACCAATAGTGCTATCCATAGACTGCAAAGTATAGCTATAACTTTGGTAACTACAAAATAATGTCTTGATAATTTCATTGAATTTGTGTTTTTCTTTATGATTTGAGAAAGAGACTTGGACTTGACACCCAATGAAATAATCAAGAAGACTTGGTAATTTAGTGACGTTTGAAAAACTTCGTGATGACGATGACGGTCAAGTTGAGTAATTTTGAGCATTGCAAGGAACCAGGACGGGTGATTGTCTAGCTAGTAACATTGGCTCATTGGGTGTCGATGTCGTTCTTTTTGTTCCACCGTAACTCTCGAATGGTTTTTTTTATTTTGATGAAATTTGGTTAAAACAAATTATATTCAACACATTAAGGAAATTAGCTGGTTAAATTTTGGGCCTTGACTCCTGACCCTTTGATGGTCCAATAGAAGGCTTTCTTTTAAATGAGTACCTAGTAACTTTTCTACAGTCAATTCACTAGTACGATCTTGTTTAGACTGTTTGGGGTAAAGGGACTAATTTCGGTAGCATCAATAAGTTATGTTCTGTATTAGTTACGAACGTACGTACGTAGAACAAGTTATGGATCACCTTGTAGATATAAAGACAAATAAAAAGTACTTTAGTACTGGCACGCGATAAAACTCATCTTGCGTGAATCTTCACTAGGTACCTATTCTTATTCATAGGTAATGGTGACCACCAACAAGCATACCTAAACGGTCAAGTACCTAATTGAGTACTTATCAAGTACCTATACCTATGACAAAGTGCCAGAAAACGAGAAAACCCATTCATGAGGATTATTACGAATCTTGACATAAATAAACATGGAAAATGTCACGCGAGTATATCTCTAATCAAAGATTGATTGATCGGAGTACTGCCCAGAGTGATTTTGAAATCATTGGCACAAGCCGTAAAGGTAACTGTAAAATTATTCCGAAACTGTTGTGCTTAGAACTGGATTTTGATTTCAATATTGAGCTACAACTTGGACCTTCGCCAAAATAATTTTAGGACCAGTAAAGAAATTAGCATTTGGAGATAAATCTCATGGTACAGTTAGGTCTTGCTCATGAGTCGGAATATAGAGTTTTTTGAAATTTGTCTGTGGGCAGATTTGGACTAATCCAATAGAGTTTATGCTTGAGTAGCTAATTGTTTAGGGGCTGGTCTCGTAAGCTCCAGGGCGTGGGTTCGTTACCGAGTGAAGAATGACTTTTTTCCCTTTTGCTCGAGAAAGTGTTGGGCGATTGATAAAACCTCTCAGATACTGACCTCCTCTATTAAGTGGTTATATCCCGAATAAGAGTATTTTTGGACCAATGTTTTGGACAAAGTACCTATATGATGTAAAAATGTTAGGTATTAAAGAGCGCCATAGCACTCCGCCCCCGCCAAATCAAAAAAGTTTGACCATTTCCCTTATTGATCCTAAGAAGCTTTGAAAATGGGATCAAAAATTAGGGTGTTAGTTTGGGAATCAGTGAACTATAGATCTCATTGAGTAAAAAGGCCTCTCCGGGACTACAAAGGTCCAATCATCTGAACATTTCCTTTATACCTACGTTGAACGTTTTCGCCAAATAAAAATCAAATTGACCGGTTTGATTCAATACAGATTATATTTGTGTCTTATTTTTTCATCGAGCTAAACTTACTTTGGTATAAGGAAAATCGATAACCAAATTTTTGAAATTGTGGAGTATCCCTAAAATAAGCTTGAAAAAAGTTTTCACCAAACTTTAATCACTCCTGTTTCAGTAAGTATAGATATTCGGGATGAGGTAATCTGAACTTTGGGGTAGCTATTTACTATGAATAAATTGTATAGGTAGGTAATTCAATATCGTTCTGTAAAAGTTAAAATTCTCTGTAAAAGGAATAAATAAAGAGATAATCTAACAGTCCTAGTTACACAGAAACAC
Source organism: Diaphorina citri (assembly GCF_000475195.1). NCBI lineage: Eukaryota > Metazoa > Arthropoda > Insecta > Hemiptera > Psyllidae > Diaphorina > Diaphorina citri. The sequence continues at coordinate 263,986 of NW_007377501.1, forward strand.
GAAAACCCTCGAGACTTTTTCACAGGTGTACTCGTCGGTATACCAAATAGAGGCACACGTAATAAAAATACAAACTCCCAGGAACATTTTTATTTTATCTCAAAATAGTCATAGTAAGAAAAAAAAAATCGTAAAAAATAATAAAAATCAATGAAGATAATTAAAAAGAAAATAACAATAAATTAGAAATAGATAGTAAAACTATGTAAAAGAGAAGAAATTAAGCATGCATTTCTTATAGTAAAATAATCGAAAGAAACTTACGTTCATGATGGTTGCCGGTAGAAGATATTCTGGTTAACTCTTAGATACTCATCTCTTTTAGTATATAAAGTCCTCTCTCCCTTTAACCTCTTCGATGCTCTTTGGATCTTAACAAGTTGGGAAATTTTTGGCATACCTACTCTTAGGAGATTGACATTGAAGTACGGAATTTTCAGACGATGAGTTTGCCCGTAAATTTCTAAGAATTAGATAAGAATTAAATTGTAATTATTAAATTATTGTACCTAGGTACATTGTAGTATTTGTAGTTATACATTCCCTGGTTGTAGTTATACATTCCACCCTTCTTTTAACTATAAATAATTAACCTGACCCTTAATCTGAAATCATAGAAAATACTCAATTTGTTCTAATTAGAGGATGTGCTTTTTTCACTTTTAATTGGTGGATGTGCACTTACTTCATGACTCATTAGTTCAATTCTGATGTTTTGTTTGCTTGCGACTTTTCTCTGTCTTATTTTTATTTGTTATCTATTATAAATTTATTATTAATATATTAGTTAAATTTCCTTTATTCATTATTATTATTATTTTATATTTTTTGCAAAACCTTCCTGGCATTTTATTTTCTTCTTTTCGGTTCCGAGTTTCTTAGATTTTCAAAGAATATTATTCAAAGAATTTTCTCGAACATGTAATAATTTTCTTCTGTATCTACGTACAACCTATGCACAACAGGACCAAAAATCTGGTGTGAACATCACACGACTTTCTATTACATTTGCAGTAAAAAAATTTAATAAAAGGGAAATTTGTTGACACAGGGGAGTATCGAACCCGCAACTTCTCAACTGTAAGTCGGACAGTTCTAAAAAGTTTCACCATTCGATTCGGCGTGAAAAATCACATGAGATCAACTATTCACTTGCTTATTTGGTAACGCAGGTAACGGTTCACAAATAAAAGAGAAATTTGTTGACACAGGGGAGTATCGAACCCGCAACTTCTCAACTGTAAGTCAGAGAGTGCTAAAAGTAGCACCATTCGATTCCGCGTGAAAAATCACATGGGATCAACTATTCACATGCTTACTTGTTAATGGTTCACAAATAAAAGGGAAATTTGTTGACACAGGGGAGTATCAAACCCGCAACTTCTCAACTGTAAGTCTACGTACGTTACGTACGTACGTACGTTACGTACGTACGTACGTTACGTACGTACGTACGTTACGTACGTACGTACGTTACGTACGGTACGTACGTACGTACGTACGTACGTTACGTACGTACGTACGTTACGTACGTACGTACGTTACGTACGTACGTACGTTACGTACGTACGTACGTTACGTACGTACGTACGTTACGTACGTACGTACGTTACGTACGTACGTACGTTACGTACGTACGTACGTTACGTACGTACGTACGTTACGTACGTACGTACGTTACGTACGTACGTACGTTACGTACGTACGTACGTTACGTACGTACGTACGTTACGTACGTACGTACGTTACGTACGTACGTACGTTACGTACGTACGTACGTTACGTACGTACGTACGTTACGTACAGACCATGGGCTAAAAACCACTTTTTTGGAATCAGGGGACCCCAAAACGGATATTTCCACCCATTTCCCGATTTTGAAAATTTGGACCGATTGCAATACTTTCATTACTAGTATAGCTCCGCTATACTGTAGTAATAGAAAGTAAAAAAAAAAATACGAGTATGTTCAACATTGGGGGAAAAATCATTTATTTATTTACTTTCCTCATCCTATGACCTATGACATAAGGAAATGTATTCCACATTTTTTTTTTTCTTTCCTTTAAAGATGAAACCTGCAAGTTAAATACATAAATACCTATATTCAATTTTTTTCCCCGGTGACAGAGTGACCAAAGAGTCTGATTCGGCCATGTGAGATCATGTGCGAATAATCAAAGCTCGGATTAATTTTGAAAGACTTACTGGAACTTTGATAGTTCTCCGATTCTCTTCGAGGGATTTTATTGGGCCTGTGTTGTGTTCTAAGGATTTTCGCATTGTCATTATCATTACATATGTATAAATAAAGATAGAAGACACACCATGTCAAATTCCGTTAGATTCAGGTAAAAAAAGAAAAAAAAAAAACTCAATTTGAATATTGGAATTAAAATTGTTCTCAACCCAGAATGTTGGAAAATCATCATCTTCATCCAAGATATCTAATTTTAATACCTACGGTACATTTGGTAGGCTCCTTTCAAATCTCTGTATTTAATCAGAAGTTTGCCTTTATAATTTTTGACTGCCTGGTCTGACCTCCACCTCGAGACTTTTTTTTTTCAAGAGGTTTCATAGGGGGAACTGCTGAGGTCTTATTGTCCCGAAAGCGAGGAGAGAAGAAAGACAGGATAGGAGAAAGTTAGCCGTTCCGGAACGAACCTCATCTGTATAGGATAACATCCACCCCATTCGGTAATTGAACCCTCGACCTAGTGCTTATAAGGCAGACGCGCTAGCGCGCTACCCTCCATGCTGCTTGGCGACTTTAAATTAACTGAAGTACCTAAATTCTTTTATTCAGCTTTCTCCATTTTCCTTAGTTTTGGGATGTAAACTTTGATTTTTTGAAAGTTTTGGGTAGGTACTAGGTACCTACCTACTAATATTGAAAGTTCATTACGTTACAAGTCATATGACAACAAAGTCCAGTCGCTACAAACTCGTCTCACTGCACCACTAAACACTCTTGTGAAATAAAGTTCAATAAAAATGCTTGGAAGTACACAAATTTGTATGAAAGCCGGGTATTTATTTTAGGTATGCAATGTGCCATACATAAAGGAGTTGAACATTATCGTGTGTAGAATTGTGAATTTCAAGTACCTATCAGTTTGATAACGTAGTTTTCCTTGTGAATTTCTAGTATCAGTTTGATGCAGAAGTTCTCAAATTTAACATGGGGACACTGCAGGAGCCTCCACTAACAATTATGTTAAAATTGTAATTTGCGTCCTCTGGTAACGGCTAATAATACTAGTCGGCTAATTCTTCAAATATCCGATATATTTCTGGATTACCTACTTCCCTCTTTTAATCGACATTTTTTTTTTTTTTTTTTTTTTTTTTTTTTTTACGTGAAAACAAGGAGCCTTTTTAATCGACATTTTTTTTTTTTTTTTTTTTTTTTTTTTTAGGCAGGTAAAAAGCACAATCTAAACTTGTCAAGTGAAGGAATATTTTTTCCTTTTTATGGACATTGATTATGATTATAATTATAGTGATTATAACTGATTTAAAATTATACCACTTTACATGAACCTATAAATTATTGAATCACATTCTTGGAATGGAATAGAAAAGAACATCTCTTGATTATTTATTTATCCGGAATAGGACTTCCAAAGTAGATTTAGTAATGGTGACATAATGTGGTGACATAATGAGACTTTGGTCTTGGCCGATGCCGATAGAAATAGTAATGGGTCATAATCTATGTAAAAAAAGTAATGGATTTTGAATAGGTAGGTGCGTATTTTTCGTGAAATACCACGAAATATCTCGCTGATGAACAAATAACGATTAAAAAGTCACTATCTAGTAAGTTTCTAAGGCCACCAAAGTGTTCGAAGTTGAAAATTAAGTTCTTAATAAACTTTTACGGAATAGCTCTTCTTGATCCAACGTTAATTTTTATTCGTTTAAATTACAAACATTACTGTTCAGATAAAATTTTACAACCTTATACGACGGAAAACACTTCTCATTTTGGTACTTCATTGTAATTAAGAAATGGACATACCTATTATAATCGTGAGCTGTGACTTATAAATTCTTTGTGTCAAAAATTCGAGCCTGAAAAAATAACCATAATGTATTGATTTAGAAAAAGCATGCTGGGTCAATGATCACTTTGTGTAATATATTCAAATTATGGGATTTTTCAATGATTTTTGTGAGTTTTGATAAAACTCTGTTGGTCAGATTAATTTGAAAACGTGTTTAACCAACCTGGACTTGGGATGAATTTGAAATCTCAATTCAAAAACTTCATCTTCTAAATTTACATTGTATTTATTTGGATTACTCAATCCTATTTTAAAATTACGTAATTTTTTATGTAGGTTCGTTAACATCTTGTAGGTACAAGAATACCCTAGGTTCGGACTCCCTTTGTGCCCAAATTAACAACAGTCTCAATTTATAGATGTCGAGCGATCTTCACATCTATAGTTGTAATACAGAGGTCAACGAACTATGGTATTTATTTTTGCTTGTCCTTTCAGATTTATTCGCCAATTTTTCGATCAATCGATTTCTCAGATCTCAAAAATAAATTCCGTGATCGGAGGTAACGGTCTTGGAACACAAACACATCTGTCTGATTTTTTTAATTGGAAATCTTTAAATGCATCAATTCACATATCATTATGAATCAAATTTTTTGCATGATCTGTGGGACAACTGTGCTCACAGCTGACATATCTAACAGAATCAATGATCCAATGCAGATAAAAATCAGTTCAAACTGCTCAGTCCCGGGTTCGATTCCCTCGAAAGAAAGGAAAAATAAACCTGTAGGTATATTTGATTAGTATTATTTTGCTATAGTTCTGGTCTACATTCAAGCCTGAGACGGAGTAGGTACGAAATCATCGAATATACCTATCTAGATTTCCATTTTCCATTAGTAGGCAATTTTGTGAATTTAAAGTTACCTTTGAATCCTCGATCATAACTTTTTTTTAGTTTTTTGTTTCCTTCTTAAATACTGATCCTTCGAAATGAGTGTTGGTTTTTTCTTGAATTCATATTACGAAAGTATAATAAAATAGTGGAAACGGATAAATTTAAAGTGGAAAAAAATGTAGACGACTTGTAACAAGGCACGTGATAAGAAATGGAATTCTTTCCTGCTCTCGTAACTATTTATGGAAACAAGAATGTCCATTTCTCGTCTGCTGATTTATCAATGAGACATTATAGCTCGATTGAAATCACTGCAATTACCCAACGCAAATAATTGAATCAGCCATTTTCACGGGGGCGGAAGAAATGTACTGTGGTATAATTCACTCTGGGAGAACTTGAAAATTCTTTTTGATCGAGCGAAGTGAAGATTAGTTTGAAAATCTGTGGTTTGTTAGGTGGAAAACCTCTTGAGAATCTTTTCACTTTAAATAAAATCAACATGAAACTACTTTCATGCCCCCAAAAAAAAAAAATTCAAACTGTAATAACTCCAGATCTTTGGTACTCATTAGGTTTACAGTCAAAAGATTGATTTTAAATTTTTCCATAGATTTTACAAAATAGCCAAATTCAAGCTTACTTTTAGAAATTGTATGCTCCGCGGACTATCTGCAGCACGCCGCGCTAAAGAAAGGTAAAAATTTTTACATTTGAATCTTAGATGTTTACCCATTATTTCCCCCTATTTTTATTTTTTCCCTCTTTTTACCCATTATTTCAGTACCTACCTAATAGACTCATTACGAGTATCTGTATATCTAATGCAAAGACGTGCATAAATACAAATAAATATCTCAGCCACACAGGAGACCGAATTATCAGTGCAATCTCTACCATTCAACCCAAGATTTCTTTAGATAGCACAAGATCCGTACAAGATAAGGAGGTTCTAATTTGACCTAGGAGGAATATGAGGAATAATTTACCCCGTGAGGGTAATTTTCCTTGGATTATTATTTATTATTAATAATAACTGAGTCCACAATTCTATGTTATCCCAGCTAAGGATAACATATTTGGACTGTCAGCTATTTGGCTGAGCGTAATCAAGGTGAAAATAAGGATCGCTCCTTTTCTTTCCATAATTTTGTAATCTTTATCTCCTCTCTCCCTCTCCCTAGCTCACTCTCTGTATTCCAAGCTTTATCTTTTTTCTTTTTTTTTTTTTTGTGCCTATCAAAAAATTTGGTTCTCATGGCACATCCATTAAAAATACAAACTGCTTTCTCTGTGTGCACACATGTACTATTGTTATTATAATATTATTATCCAATACAGATCATTGAAGAAAATAAAGCCAAAAGTCGAACTAAAGTACTAAAATCACGCCAGTAATGCTAATACTTTCTACATTATAAGCTAGGAACATTGTGGACTCACCTCTAAGATTTTTTTATTTATTATTTATTATGGGACTGGTTGCTCCTCTCCCAAGAGAGTATGCAATTAACACTGCGACCTCTGTAGATCTATTGTGACCAGTATTTTTTCCCCTGCCCAAGCTGCTATACCCTGGCCTTGATGGAACCTAGAAGTACCCTCACTGGTATATTTCAACCTCCCCAGTTTCTCTAAAATTAACCTGCAGCACCTCTAAAGAGTCCGCATACTCAGGTTTATTCCAGAGAAAAGCTGTGAGTCCATAGACTATCCCATTAAGAGGATACCAAGAGGTGTCATCAAGGCCAGAGAGCTAGCTAAGGGCCCCTAAATTGTAGGGGTCAGATGAGGGATATTCAGGTACATAATTATGTCGTTGTACCCAACTTCCTGAGACGGACTTGACCATAGTCCCATTCAGGTACCCTCAAAAGAGCCAGTGTTATTGTCTGTGGCTTCACAGGGCTGGCTTTGTCTCAGTTTTACGTCCTCCAGCGAGACAAACCTGTACCCTACTTCCTGAGACGGACTTGACCATAGTCCCATTCAGGTACCCTCAAAAGAGCCAGTGTTATTGTCTGTGGCTTGACAGGGCTGGTTTTGTCTCAGTTTTACGTCCTCCAGCGAGACGACACCTCTAAGATAATAAGCTAGAAATTATCACAGTGTAACAAGTACGATTATCGTCTGGGTTTCGTTCAAAAACCTGAAAGCTGCCAGGTTGTGGGCTTACAAGAACATAACGGAAATCTTGGCAAAAATAAACTGAAATCTTCATTGGAAACACTACTCCAATGAAGATTTTCATTTTTATTATTATAATATTTATTATCTACTACTGTCAGTACTTTATTTTTTTCATTTTTTTTTCATTATATCTTTTTTTTCTCACCCTTGTGTTTTCTTAATATTGTTTAGTTATATTGTTATTGTATTTTTAATTAGGTCTATATTGTAATAGAGTTGTCATAACTTGTAATGTGGACCTGTAAATAAAGCAAATTCAAATTCAAATTCAAATTCTCTATACAAAAGTGACTAAATACAAAAAGCCCAGTACTTCTCGTTTTCATTCGTTCACTTTCTTTTGCAGGACTTTGTAGAAAACTAAGAACATTCTAGATAAATATTCTTTCCCATGGAGATATTCTTTCCCCAGGAATCTCATTTTCTATAGCATTTGTTTCACTTTTGTCTTCTTTCCTTGCTTTTTTTCAAGCCCGAGAATAGTTATCATTTGAGTTCTTGTTTCTTCTACAATATGAGAACCTGTTTCAAATTTGAAGTTACTTATTTTAGACTCTCCTTCTACATAACTTATCCTGCAGACCCAGCGTACACAGGCATATCAGTAACGTAGACAAGTAAATCGATATTTAAAACACGTCTTTCTAACATAAAGTATTGAACTTGGTCTCATGTTGGTTACTGAAGTTCTCGCAACATCATGATCGCTTCTTCGCCGGTAAGTGGCTTTTCTTTTTTCTTTTTATTAAATAAATTTATTATTTTATTTTTAAGTTCAGAGGAAACGAGGAAAAAACCGGTTCCAATTTTTTTTCTCTATATTTTTTTGCACGTTTCAAAAAGAATTATTACCATGGAAATTCATGAGGTAAATATTAATAATTTTTTATATTACGATCGCAAAGAGTACCGAACTCCAAGTAATATTTTTCTACATAATTTTTATTTTACTGGGTAGTTCTTCCCAAGATTTTCGCTTTAAAATTTTTGACACTTGAAAGAAGAAAATGTATGCTAACAAACATTTAAATCTTATTACATCAGATAGTGATAGGACATCAAATTTCTGTGTAATTTGTTTACAAGCTGTGAAAAATTTAATTTACATAATCGTTAATGTTTCTTGAAAGATTTATGTTTGTAGTCTGAGCACAGTTCATTCATTGCTTTCCTAGAAAACTCACCTTTCTTGCCTGTGCTCTGTCAAGAAGCTTAGGTTCATTTTTTACTTTTCTGGCAAAAAGTACTTACAACAAATCTTTTTTCATTGTTTAGATTGCCCAGATGACCATTGAGAGTTAATCTTACAGTGGAATCGTTTTCTTCCTTAGAGGTGTGAAGGCGATTTCGGCCTTCCCGTGTTTAAGAGCCTTCTTGTTAGCTAATTTTTATACAGAACAGACGCAAACATAGTCAGGTTCTTCACAATATGTGACACAAGTTAGACAAACCCTAGTTCAGAGAAGTTTGACCCTAGATTGGTGATGTCACATCTCACATGCCTAGATTTAAATACTGTTATTTTGACGTAGTCTCTAACCGAATTTACAGTTGGATAGTGTTAACAGTGGAGCTATATTACTCATTAGAGTTAGTACTCAATTCTTCCATGATATGGAGATCTACTACTTGTACTAGTAAACAAAGAGTAAACACAGTGAAAATCCAAGTAGACATTCACAAATTTAAATGGTCAGTCATTTTATTGTGTCTTCTTTTTCTTCGTGTTTTCCCCTGTTCAGACGGGGTCGGGTTTTTTTTTTTGTCAGCCCCTTAATCAGCCGTGGGGGGATTTAATTGTATGTGGCTATTTATTCATACTTTTGAGCATTTAGAAAGCATATTTCTTGATTGGAAGTTTAGCCTCATTCACCTTTTGCCCATCACTTTCGTCATAGAGATTTTTCCATCTATGTAATAAATGGTGGATGTGCTCTTTCTCCCTACCACTGTGTAAAGTGCTTTGTCTATCTTATCCTTTGTTCTGGTTCTGAGACCTGCGCACCTTCTTTTGTTGGTGTACTTAGCATTGACATCCTTTAGGTACTTTCATCCTTTGTCTCTCTATTCTACAGTTTATTGTTTACGAGTAATATATGTATCCTGCTTTAAATGCTATTACTTACGAATAACAAAACAACTTATTTAGTACAGAACTTGGATTTAACAGCAGCCACTTCATATTGGGGCCATGCCCATGGCTTGATTAGGTACTAATTTTTCATATTCCGCCCATACCAAGATCTGACAGACCAGTATGCCAAAATGTTGGCATTCATTTATTAGGGGGAGGGTCCGCATTATTAGGTTCAAGAAATTGATATGAACTGTTCTAAATATGTGTAAGCTTAATGTTTGTTGAAATAATTGGAGCTAAATTTGGACTTGATTACTGTGCAATTTTTTAATGTTTCAAGAGGCTGTTGTACCTACTGTTTATTTAAGCTGATTTTACTGTGGAGAAAAGTAATTTTGTTTGTTCCATTGGGTTTTCTTTGTCGGGTTTAGAAGAGCAAGTTTTGAGTTGTATCTACAAGAGATAAATAAAATATCTATCTAACTATAATTTTGAAGCCACCAAAGTCGACAACAAGGTCACTTTTAAAGATCTTCTGTGTCCTCTTTTTCATCTAAAATAACTTGAGCAGACAGTATAAAATAGTTGACATGCACATAGCATAGTCTACTGATGTTTATGTAGGTACATTAATTCTTAGCACCCGCCGCGCGCCGCACCGTTTAAATTGTGGTGTGCAAAAATGTGGGCTCGACGGTGTACAACAGACCCATAAAGAAAGTAACCTAATCTTATTCAAATTAGCACGATGATTATTAAATTTAATATCGAAAGAAAGTCTACCACGCTCTAGATTATTTTGCACCCCTGGGGCGATTTCACGGCAAAACCTTGACAGTGACCAAGGCAACTTTGAGCTTGAATTCCTCAACTCCTATCTTTCAATTATAATTATCTCAAAATTTTTACTCAACCGGTCTTGAAGGTAGGTTGATTTTTTTCTCTTTTTTTATGTTCTTTATCAAAGTTCTAAGTTGAGAGTTCTTTAGACTGAGTACTTCCAAGTTCTAGGATTTCTGGTCTTTACATGGTGTTTTCTCGGTGTCTTGACATTGCATGGCTGTGATTTATTTCATCGGACTGTCTTGTGCCTTTCTTGAGGACTGTCTATATTAGTATTTCTTGTGCGTCTGAAATGCTGTGATAGTTTTACTAGGTTGTCGTATAGACTTGGATTAGTTACCCGATGTGTGTGGGCCGTCAGCGCCAGCTATCTGACTCTGAGGGACAATAAATTGTCTATGCTAGGGTTGTACAAATGTACAGTGTGAAGATATCAGTAGGATGCAATTCGTCAAAGTTAATGCCGGTCTGATGCATTTTCTACTCACTATACCTTGTTTTTAGCATTTTGCTGGTGTCGGACCGCAGTTTTAAAAAATTGATGTTATACTCAAGAGCAGAAAATACATCTTTTTTTTAATTTTCCCTGGGACCGCAAAGTACTTCCTCACTTTTCGCACACACACATTTCAAATTACAAAGAAGATACAAATTCGGGAACATTTCGTACACGAAAACAAAGTCCCGGAAATACAGCCATGAATCGGTTTGAAATCTCATCCCGATGACAATGACCCGAATATAATCGCATTACACAAATCCTAACCATGTCCTCCATACAATTTGACGTAAGGCGCAGGACTTGAGGTCTTAAATATACGGAACTTTTAGCCTCTTAAGTCGGACATTCAGTGATAAGAGGTAAAATATGTGACCAAGATACTCGCGAGACTCAATAAATAACCTAGGTACCTCTCTAAACCTAAGTACCTATCTAAACCTAAGTACCTATCTAAACCAAGATATCTAGGTACTTGGAATGAAGTTGGACATTCTTCATAGACCCTCCTTTTTCTTAGAGTTTGAACTTGTGAATTTGACGAGACTCAAGTAAGTGAAGTCAGCCAACAATAATAATTTATTATAATAATAGACTCTTGAGTGGAAGGAAACCGTTGGGCAGTGTTGACGCCTGAGGCGTTCTCTACAACCTAACCCTTAGTAGTCATGTATCTATTACGTGGTAAAATTCTTGAATAAATAAGGATAAAATGGCTCGGTTAGGGTTTGAACCTGTGTCTTCCGATTTACCAGTCCAACGCCTAACCACTTGGCGTTTTGGACAGGCTTATATCTACACAACCCAGATTCTGGGGTCCCAGAAATACCTTATACGTACTTTAGGTACTTTGTAAAAGTTGTGGTCATGTAATTACTTCTTTATTATCATAGAAAATGGAAGTACGGAATCTGGAATAAACCGAGGGGAATACACGATAAATCATTGTAACGCGCCTTAAGGACTGAGCAGGCAAATGTAATTCCTTTATCACCGTGATGAGATTTTTAATGTGAAATAATACTTGGGCTAAATGAAAGATAGGATATGAACAGAGCCTATGGCAACCAACAGCTGACCGGAAGAACAGTTAGAATATTGATATGTTCTGTCAATAAATAACTCAATCTGCTGAATGACATTAATGAATGGAATAGGTGAATGAATTATGTTAGTAAAAATGTTCTTCACCTCTTCATGAATGAAGTTTGACAGAGTGTGGTGCCAGATATAAACATAACGTATTGGATAGTTGATGAGCATAGTTTTATAGTAAAAGAAGTTTTAGATGTCTAGGTCTTTCAATCATTTTTCTAAGGGGTATTATTCGTATTGTGCATCTAGATTTGAGAGAGAAAGAACTATTTTTTAGTAAATGAAAGAAATGTTTTCTCCCACAGATTACTTCTCTAGAAAACCGACAACTAGGAAGGGCTTAACGGCATTTTCTATTTTCCTAGTACCTGATTACCCCTTTCCCTGCTCTAAGTTCCTACGTAGATCAGATCTGAAAGACTAAGACTATAAAACAATATAGATACCGGTACCGTCTACCGTATATGAGTTGTGCGGTTGTGCCTGAGTATTTTCCAAAACGGATTATTCAGATTTTACTTTGCTGAAGATTTTAAAGCCTGCTGAGAACTCAATTAACAAAGTGAGAAGCTGAGACGTTCAATAATAGTGAAATGTTCGATATTAATAACAAAATCAGTCCAGGTATCACTTGACAGCTGCGGTCGGTTGACTATTTTAATTATCGTCTAAGTGTAAAATCTTTTCACATTTCCGACATATTCATACTTGTAGTAATAGTAATGTATATTCGTATTATTTTTAGTAAAATTGCCTTCACCAATGGATCAGCTTAGCAGACTCGATAGATCTTAAAATAGGTATAAATGAGAATATAATGTAAAAGAAGACTAACGAATGTTTTACATGAAATCATATTTTGAAGTCTGTATTACCTTCCAGATTGCAGAAATAGCGTACAACTAAAAGTTAACTTGAAAGTAAAAATCTTTAGCTTTGAGCAGGCTTGAATTCAGGTCTAAAAGCGAGGCTAGTTTTAGGGTTTTGAATTTCAGTTTGATCCTAAATCCCATTTGGGCTGGATTCGGGCTTTCAAATCTTTGAGTTCAGACTAGGTGTTTAGATTCAAGCCTCAAAGCACGGTCAGAATCAGGCTGACATCCTTTATTTGTGCTCACTAACTTTCATTTTAAAACCTGCAAGTCTTCAAGTTCAAACGATTTTCTCCAATAAGACACGTATGCTAACTGATACCCTGACGTTGATTAATGAAGTAATGATACCAATATCATCCAATAGTTAGGTATCTTCCAATAAAGAGTCTATTATTATTGGACCACGATAACGCGTATAACGAGGTATGAATTTTTTTACGCATAGGTATCATATTCAGAGAATTCTTGGCCAATTAAGAAATGGATTTAAAACGTCACTGAGTTCAGTCAACTTTGTGCTATTTGGATTTGAGGAAATTAAAGAAAGTTTAGTTTATATCGTAACCAAAGCAGGCAGATACCTTTAACTAGTCTATCTAAATGCATATAAAATGCCTTGAAGTAATGCCACACTGCGCCTAGGCACTCTAGGCAGTATTAGGAGTTCCATAAAAATAGATACATAATATAATATTAATAATATTGTGATTTTTATTTATTTTTTATTCCTGCGGACAACGGGACAGAATCAGTTATTTTTTCGAAATTTTGATTAGTCGGATTTTGGATTTTCAAGCAAGCTGTATCCGTGTTTGACTCTCGTAGCGGCTCCAGAAATTCGAGCATTAAAGAACTTATTATTTGGCCGAGAAAGGAAGAATAAATTTGACCAAGTAGGTGTATTCCGTACGGTCAGAAATATAAATTTCAAATCTGGGATGGTAGAACATCGTACGTAAAACATTCTCAAATAAGGAGAAAAATGTAAATCTAAATTTGAACTCAACCAGAGAGACACTCTGGATATGGGTTTATATTTTATGCATACTGGGTGACAAGAAAAATAGCACTTTTTCTTGGAAATTCTAAATTGGTACGTTTTGGAGATCTGAACTTTCGTGTTAAGAAAGAGATTTTCTGAGTAGTTAATTCAAAGTCGATCCACAATAAGACAATAGTCCATGAACAAAATAGATGGGTATTTGGGCACAAATGGGTTAAATACACACCATTCTGTAGAATTATTTAGAAGGCTGGGATTGAATACCTCAATAGAGCTCTAATTAGTTCTTTTTTTTTCACCCTGTAAATAAATTCTACAAGACTTTATGCTAATAGTCTGGAATATTGACTGGTGCTGAACTTTGATCAGAATTTCTTGATTTCTTGAAATCAGAACCAAACTCTCCTGCAGTTTATTCTGTAATTAAGTTTCAGTTTATAGAAAACGATGCAGTGTTTCAATATTACTTTAAAGTCAATTTTCAACATCTAGGTACCTACGAAAGAATATCAAAGGATTACGAAATCGAAAAGAATAATTATTACTAGATATAACCTAATCTAAATTATTATCTTTCTATCAAATATATATTAGAGATATTTTCAAAAAGATTAGCGGTTCTATTCGAAAATTTTACCATGTTACTCTATTACCCAGATATGATTGAAAAGTTCCTTTCGCCCTAGATGTCCACATAGGATCGCTTGTATTTCACAGATAAAAGTAAATACCTAGGTACAAAGTTTACCTATAAGAAGGTAGGTCTGGTCGATAAACTTTGTATCTGGTACCAAAGTCATCTTTGCGCGGGATTATAGCTGTATCTTTGACATTTATACAAAAGACTAGATCTAGCGATTTGAATGTGATTCATAATAATACAGGGAGCAATGTCCATTTCATTTGCTCTTGAATATTGTAGTATTTTGTAGATGTTGTTTTTTGGTCACCTTGTATCGAGTACCAACAGAAGTCATAGCATAGCACTCTAGAACCTGATGATATCATTGGAGCTACTCTTATATGCTTCAGATGCAGAGGATATTATAATAAATAGTGTATTTATCACAATACCTATAAGGAGATTAAATTGAATTCTGGGTAGGTCACTGGTTATATCTACCCACAAACTTACTGTTATTTTGAGTTTTTTTTCCACATTCAGAATGTTTATGTTTACGTTGAATAGTATTATGTTTATATTGTTTATATCTGTTTGGTTGAATCATTTAAATTTTTGTCATTGTGCGTTCCTATGTTACTAAAAGTGTAGAGTCTGTAGAGGTTTACCGGTCAAGTCTTTGCCATTCATGTGATCTACATATCAATCAAAATAACCGCTTTGAGACAACGTTGTCGCAAACGGAATCATTTTAGGAATCGGTAAAAGAAATAATGAATTTGGAAACATACATTATTTGTCCTTATTTCAATTGTTGTACATACCTACTTGTTAATGTTGATCGGTCCATGTTCAATGAAATTGTTAATATTCAATATGTTTCAAGTTCAATTGTAAATGTACCTAATATCCTAATAATCTTAATAGTTTCTACTTCATATTCTTCTTCTTCTCCTCCTCCTCCTCCTCCTCCTCCTCCTCCTCCTCCTCCTCCTCAGAAATATTTCTCCATATTTTTTTTGTGGTCAATATTAACCAAGATATAGGATCAAAATCGACAGGTGTAACCTTTTGCTAAAAAGTAATCTTGATTTTGTGTTTTTGTTATCTTTCTGAGCTTCCTTCTTGTTCCATCAGTCAACTTTGTATTTCTTCTCCAAACACAAACGTCATCTTGACACAACACACAAACATTCACAAAATAAACAAATTTATAGTTTATGCTTCTCACACATTTCAACTTACAGTGCAAGAGCTGGTTGCTTTTAGTTTTAGACATGAGCAATTGAGCGCCCGTTGCTTTAGTTTTATGTTTTCTGGTCGTATAACCATAATGATAAAACAATAAACTTTAGTCTTCACCTCTTTCATTATTTACACTTTATGCTTCTTGTCTTGTCAGAGAATAATTTTTATTTCAGGAGTTTCTTTTATTGTTATGAACGAGTTATCACAATGTATTGCCAGTAGAAGTCTCAATTTGTATCAGTTGGGTCTCATATAAACCAGACCAACTAAATTCCATTCTGCGAACTTTCAGCGAATGGTATTGTGTTCTAAAAATCCCGAGTCCCAGTACTAAGATGTCTTTACAGTTAGCCTTGCTTTAAAATGTCTTTTAGAAGGCAAATTAATAAATCTGTAACGACCAATGATAGGGACGAAATGTGAATATCAAGCAAAGTAGTCTCATAAAAAGTAAAATGTCTTGACACTCTCGACATACAAATCAGTCACATACGATTCTAGACATGTACGATGAAAGGTACTCATGTAAAAATAAAAATTATGCTCATACTTGTACAAGAAATAACTTTGTTCTAAAAAATCCCATGTTCACTGAAAGTCGAACGATATTCTTTTGGGATTTTGACGAATTTTATCTCTACGAAGGCGATTTTGATCTGTACGAGTAAAGAAAAAAGTTGAATACGAAAACGAAGAATAATTATAATAAGAATAATGGTTTATTTCTTGTAGGTAACTCAAACAATCTCTTTCTGATGTTCCTATATAAGTACACATTAGTACTTTTCAGGAATGTCCTAAATTACATAGATACCTATTTTTACTCGTACACATAGGTACTCCTAGATGTGGTCCAAATTGTTTAAATTTTAGCAGAGTATTTGAGTGTATTGACACCGTAGGTGAATACCTTTTACAACTTGGTGAACTTGGGCGGTAGATTATTAGATCTCTATCGATTAAAAATTAAAATGATAGAACTAATGATTTTCTTCATCTGCCTACATAGAAGATACATAAATTTTGTCACCAACATTCAAGATACCTTACAAGCAAAATCTCGTGCAAATTTCCTTTTGTAGAAAGTGAACTTAGAAAACAGAAGATTTTTTTTTTTCTAAATTGAAAAAATAACGGACTTTTTAATTGAAGGTTTTAAATTTAAAGAAATGTAGGAAGAACCTGTCGTATTTCAATTAGAAACTTTACAATGACATTGTAGATTGTTACAGCTGTGCTCTGGGTGCCTGAGGTTGATGCTTGTGATGAAACAATAGACCCAAAGCTCCATGCCGGTAAAGCTATTGCTATTAGCAAATTGTCATTGTGAATATTGCAAATTGATAATACTCATTGTGATGATGATGTTATTTCTCTTCTTATTGTTGTTGTTCTGCTCCTTCTTCTCTTCTACTTCTTCTTCCTCTTATTCTTCGTCCTCTTCTTCTTCTTCTTTTGCTTCTCCTTTATCTGCGGCGAAATGAAGTAAAACAGTTATAGAAATGAAAAATAGCTTTGTAAAATATTAGCGGATACTTCCGAACATTCGAACATCTTTAGCTGCATGATGCATTTTTTTCTTTGATGTTTTGCTCTTTCTCGGATATTTGATTTTTATTATTTTGATCTTTTACGAGTCAATCTTAACTGACATTTCGTATTACTGGAGTTCCGGGATCTTCGATTCGCCAGCGGTTGAAATGCCCGAGTAATCTGCAAAGTTAGTGTCTTTTACTAAAGGCTGTGGCCTGTTGAGATGGTCATTGTTCTTGTAACTTTGACCTTCATTGTTGTGTGTTGACCTTCATCAGGGTCATCAAATCCTTCAAGTAGGTCACCTATGAAGATCTGGGTCTCTCCTAAAAAAATTGCTAGTACGTCAACAATATTTCAAGATCCATTCAAGAATGATGTGACGAAATCTGGCGTTTTGAACAGAATTCTTTTGAAAACAGGAGAACACTGTAAACAATCTACTATCCACATCTTTCGAAATTAATCTTGGTTCAAGCACAGGTATCATAGAAACATCTTTGTTTTTTATGTGATTTCTGTTGGGCATGTACGGGATTTGTTTTTAATGGGAACTTTAATGGCTACGATTGAAGTTTCTTCATAGAAATGCCTATCTTTGAATCCGAAAGATGGCTTTGTGTACCCCTCACGGTATTTTTATATGAATGTGAAGTATGAAAACAGTAATTAGAAAGCTAATATCTGACCTCAGGCTTACAGGTTATTCAGTTCCTTCGGTTTCATTTCGAGTACATATTTCACGTAAATGTCGCTCTTTATGTTTCTGCCTAGTAACCGGAGTGTTTGAACCATTGCGTGTTCGCCTACAACACCTTATCTATGTCAGATTTCACTAATTAGTTCTTTAGTAGAAAATAACGCATAGATCACAAACTTGGAACTTTCCAACTTCTTGAGCTCATTGAGAGAGATTTTTTGCAGTTAAAGATCTGCTCTATTAGATTCGTTACCTGTGGTATTGGTAAACCACGCTCATAAGAAGGGCGAGAAAAGACACAATAAAATTGTAGAAGGCAAATTGGCGAGATTTCTAAAATCTAAGGATATGGTTTCTCCTGGGATGATGAAGAAGAAAAAGCAGAGAAGAAGGATGAAGAAGAAGAAGGAAAAAGAAGAAGAAGGAGAAGAAGAAGAAGAAGAAGAAGAAGAAGAAGAAGAAGAAGAAGAAGAAGAAGAAGAAGAAGAAAGAGTACGATTAGTACGAAGAAGAAATTATCAAAAGGAATTAGTATGAAGAAGTGATTAATCTTGTTGGTATTGGTTATGCACGCCGAAGCCTCACAACCTCTTGGGAGCTAATGTGCTGATTATGTTCGAGATGATTTATTCATGAACCATTTGTAAAACCTTTATCAGGCTGAATTTTTGGGTTGGGCTGGATCTGAAATTTTTAAAGAGCTTATGTGGTTCTGAGCTTGTGTTTCAGAATGGTTCTCGAGAATCATGTCATAGTCAGGACAAGATGTTCCATTATGCGAAAAACATCCGATGAATCATGTCATTGACCCGTCCCTTATTTTACATATTTTTTATCGAAATAATCGAATAAGTAGCTGCTTTTCTAGACTTTTTGTCTGTATCACATTAAACTCTGTAACATGTCCCTCGTCAGTTGTTCATGTCAAGACTAATACAATCAGCACCAGAAAGTAACCCATACATATTCGGGCATTAATTGCTATCGAAAAAGGTACGATTTTTTTTTTTGAAGAAGAAGAAGAAGAAGAAGATAGGGTAGAGTGGTGGTTTGTTATCTGTGCTATCAAACTACATCTCACGAGTGCTATCCAAAAGAAGCGGATTGCAGCAAATTTCATGGTCTTGTCATTCATTTTCTTCCTGTTTCAGATATACTGTACTCTCTTAGTCATCATATTCACAGCCTACGTCAATGCAAAGCCCGTAGAACGAAACTTCGACAATCAGGTCAATGAGGACGTGAGATTCTCAAAGTAAGTCAAAGAGAAAATGTTCAGGCCAACAAATTTGGGGGTTCGAGATGGTTTTTCTTTGTTTATTTCGCCATCAAGTTCCTATATCTTGAGGAAGGAGGGAGGAATGACGAAATGAAGCTTGGAATTTTGTAGTGATAGTCGAATGTTAAAAAAAAAGTTCTGAATTAGATTTGATCTCATCAATTTTAGCAATTTGAAAAGGAGAACCAAAAGGCATCTATATTTTACAGAACTTCAAAAATATTATAGTTTATTTTTAAATTAAAAGCCTTCATGTTTCGGAGGCGCTCCCTCAATCATCAGGGCTACACAGAACACTTAAACAACGAGGTACACAGAACACAGAAGAGACTAGAGAAAACATCACAGAAAGAGGGTAGGTATAAAGTTAAAATTATTAAAAAATATTAAAATCTGAAAAATATAAATCTGGAGATAAAATTTTGAAAGACATTTTAGCAATCCGAAAGTACAAGTAGGGTTTGTAACCCTCTTACTGTCCCAGTAAATGAAATGGGCTACGGACCTGATTTTCGTCTAGCGGGTTTTGCCCCCCAAGAGCTGTACAAGAAGACAAGAGCATCCGCCTAAGAATGAATAGATTACGCAAAGTCATAAATAAAATCCATTCGGCTTAGAGCAGAAATTGGATCTTAGATAGGTATCCCTTCAGTCTGATAGATAGTAGAAAGAAATGCTCTAGGCTCTGAAGTTGTCACATGTGGGTTGTTTATTGTAGGTATAATGGATATTTAGAAGTCCATAAACCTATAATAAACAGGAGTTAGGTGCGCTAATAAATACGTATCTTAGAATCGGGTTTAATTTTATTTCATAGAATTTATTTCCTATCTTACCATGGGATCTTAATAGATTTGATAATATGAACTTAAAACGTCCCGCATGTTCAGGTACAAACGCTGGGAAACGGTTAGCTTAGCGTAAAGAGGGAGGGGCCAGAACCTACAGGATATGTTGAACTGTCCTGAAAATTGGTTGAGGTTATCAAACAAGACTACGAGTATAATCCAAAATAACTCACGGATTCCAATGAAATCAAACAGACAATATATTAACTTGGCCAATAAACTTGTATCTTAACAAAACTTAGAAATTTGCCTTAACAATGACAACAATAACACCTTAACTCTATAGTTTTATACCCTTAACACTGCAATAAATAGGAATTAAATGTACCTCATTAACAATTAACCCCTAATAAAACTTACTAAGTAGATACCAAAAGTTATGAAATTATCAATAATGTTTGTACTTTTTGATTGATTTCTTTATTATTTAAATTTGTTTTATCAGGTCACCTATTTCCCTGTCTTAATTAGGTAGGTATGATCATTGTATTCTCTTAGAGGACTCCGTATTTTTGTACTTTAGCTTTAAGTAGGCTGTAGACACCTAGAGATATGTATTGTTGTGAATTAGGGTTTTGATTGGAAAGTTAGAGTACCTACCTATTTTGAACACTTTATTATTGTATTGTACCTACTCCTATATTGCCTTGCCTACACAAGTACCTACACATACATATAATAATATGAAGAGTTAAATTATACATTCAAATTTATTGGAGAAGTTTAAATAGGTACCTGTACCAAGTGTATCATAGGAAGAGCAAATTTTCGATTGGTGAGAGAACCGAGTAAACATAACACGTACAGTAGGTGCCTATTTCATGATTATAACTTGTAATCATAAAATAAGCACTTACTGTAATTTAGTTTTTTTTTTGCCTGATGTCCCTAGTACCTACCAATTTATGTACACTTTATTATTTTCTTTTAGCTGGTTAAAGAGGTTTTCATGTAAAAATGAAGATCTTTCGTGAAAACATAATGTTAGTGGAGATGTCAAGTCTCCACTTTCCTGTTGATAGTTGAGACGCCAAAACTCTAACTTAATACCCGTGGAGTTCAAGTTGTCACAATTCGGGCGTTAAACTTAAATCTCTGAAGGAAGATCATGCATCCCATCCATAATATTTCCTCCAACGCAATGAAAAGTGACCTTAATCCTGCAATCCTTTTATTGTAAGACCACGACCTGACCTATTAGTTACCTACGGTTCTTTCGTCCTGAATATGTTATTATTTCTATTTTATTTCTTCATCCGGTTTGCTTCAGATCTAATAAAGTTATCAAAGAAAACGCCAGGCCTGTATAAATCACTATAGGCTCTAGGTTGAAAGCGATGTGTGTGTAATTGTATTATTATAATCATAAAAAAATAATTTGTTTTATATGTCTACAGCAAACTTTTCTGTAATAAATTTATTAGTGGAACATTAACTTTATGCTCCAGTATAAACCTGTTAATAGGAAAGTAAAACTTTTATAATAGTTATTCGGAGAGGAATACTCAATGTTTCTGTCTGCAGCTTTGCTTTACAAAATAACCATAATTGCAAAATTACTCTTTTACGCTTTTGGGTAAGTTTTCACAATATTATTATACATATTTTAAATTTAACACTAACTCTGGTTTGGTTTGAGGAAACATATTATATTTTCCTAATCTTTATTGTTTTTATTAAATACAGACATATTTATGTTTATAGCTTTCTGAAAATGTGTCACAACTTTCATTTAAATTTTATTCTCGCGTTGGAAAAGAAATTGAGGTTGTCTTTTTTGACGTGACTTGGTGAATGATGAAACTAGTTAACACGTCAAAGAGAGTCAGATGTCAGATGGTGTTTGTAACTTATAAGAATGGTCATTAGGAAGTAACCAGAATTGTGATGATCTCTGAGGTCAAAAGTTATGTTCAAAGATTTGCATGAGTAACATATGGCATGTACGTTTATCACGTGATGACTTTGACATCATATTAACCGAGAGTGTAGACTGTTGAACCGTTTTTTTAATTGTCCTAATTTGGATATTTCTAGGAGTGTAAACTTTAACAATAATTTGCATGCTTTAGCAATGACCTTCTTATCGTTCTTACTCTCCTTTTTACTCTAACCATTAGTTTGTTAACCGTATGCTAAAATTTGATCTGTTTGTTTGTATATTGCTGACATGATCATCTCTCTGCTTAATCAAAATTAGAAGTTGGAATATTAAATTTTCTCTTGATGTAACACTTTTTTAAAACCCTGTATTCCTCTTCGAATAAAACACAACATTTGGAAATAGACTACAAATTTCGACATTATGAAAGAAGACAATATTTAGATTCTAGAAGAATTCAGGACCAAAATTCAATTCCCCTTTCGTAATAAATAAACCTGGAAATACGGTTAGCACTCAAAATCGTGAGTAATCTAGTCCTGTCATTTACATTGCTTGAAAGTTTGAAATTAGTTTTAGTTCTGTTCCATCAAT
Source organism: Diaphorina citri (assembly GCF_000475195.1). Taxonomy (NCBI): domain Eukaryota; kingdom Metazoa; phylum Arthropoda; class Insecta; order Hemiptera; family Psyllidae; genus Diaphorina; species Diaphorina citri. The sequence goes on from NW_007377501.1 coordinate 286,188, forward strand.
AGAAAATGTTTGTTTCATTCAACCGCGACACAAATTGATAATGTTCTGAACTATTTTGTTTCAGAATGAACTCAAACACAAGAAAGTCCACAGAAAACACACCACCTCGGAAGAAATTTTCGGAAATGCTAGATGCCCTAAAATCTCTCGCCAACACAAGAGTTGCGAAAATTAAACATCAAGAAGAAGATAGTGAATCTTTCAATAATATTATGGGGAATGTTGATATGAATAACGTCAAATGGATAAACATGGACAAAAATGATATGCATTTAAACCTGGGTCAAGACGGAGAAAAGCCTTTTCAAATTGTGTATGATGCTGCAAGGAAACCAATCGGGTATATTGCAGAAGCTCCAACCCCTCCTCCAAAACCAAACAATGAAAACTATTACATAGATTCCATTTTGAATTCTCTAAACTCGAAAAATATGATCAGACAATCTGAGAAAAATCAACTGGAAAAGCTGAAGAGACCGAATGAATTTAACGTGAAAACAAAACGTATTGTAATCAGGAGGGTTCCATACAAGGCAGTTGACATGAATCCAAGCCTTCTGGCAAATGCTCTTGGAACTCCTGAAGTTCAAGAAACAATCATAGATCCAGTGAAGAGAACTGTTACAACCATATCGAAATATCCTCAATACAATGAGAATGACATTATGAGTGCTCAACTCAGGAATCCATTCGCGTCATTTTTCAACCAATATTTTCCGATAGTCATTCACGATCCATTCCAATCATATTATGACTCGTTCAGCAATTTCATTGAATATGGAGAAGAGGCTGATATTTGTTCTAAAGCCAAAGATCATGTCAGGCAAGGAAAAGACGCAGTCAGTGATAGCCAAACTTATGAATCTAGTGTAACTGAAAATAATCCAGAGGAACTAAAAGAACAAGAAACCAAACACATTGACAGCCATAGTAATGAAGATCAATCTCATATTTCTCGGAAGCGGAGAAGTACTTATGCTTATTTTCCAAGCAAATTTGACAAAGACCCTTATTCCAAGTCAAGGCGAGTGAACACCAAAGCTGCCACGAAGTTTAATATTAAGAAACCATTTGGTCACCCAAATAGGCACAAATTAACAACATCAACTCTAAATAAAATCAAGCAAAACAAAGAGAACTTAGTACAAAATTCTGAAGCACCAGAGGGTTATTCAGGCACTAATATATCAACTCTTAAAGTCAGGAAAGGAGGTGTAGCCATAGCAGGACCAGGAGGTATTGCCACAGCAGGCTCAGGAGGAACTGCCATATTGGGAGCAGGGCAATCTGCTTACACCACGGCAGATGGAGAGAATGGCCGTAAGTCAGGTGGTGTTGCTGTCGTGGGGCCTGCTCACAAAATGATTTCCGTTCCTGACTCTCGGGAATCTCATTTATTAAATCTTCCCCCAGGAGCCAAACTCTTGACAACAGGGCCCATTGTGTACATGAATCCAGTGGACAAAACTTCATCCGAAGATTCTTCGTCCGAAGATTTGTCAACGGAAACATCTTCATAATGTAAAGGCACATCAAATGTGTGACAAGAAATGAGATCCGAGACTGTATTTCTAGAATATAGATATTATGTATTAGATATTCTGCCTGAATTATTTTCCATAAATGTTTATAGTCATCTTGGAAGGAATTTTAAAAGTATCCTCTGCGAGGAATTTTATTACATGGAGTTAATTATGTTAATCGTGCTATCTGTGTAATGTGTACTCCACCTCCGTAGTAAAGGTGTTTCAAACTTTATTTATTATATTTCTCGTCTCTACAAGTACAAGTACCTATTTCAATGTCTTCAGTCTACATGAAGTCTTCAGTGCATTGAAGCGCTGGGAGGTATTTGTCTATTGTTTTATATTGTCTTTCTAATTTTTGTTCCTAATTTACTGTTTTCAATATTAATAAAAGATATTAATTTAATTTTAACTTGTAATTAAAACACAAATGTATTTGTTTTGTTATGTTTGTTGGATTACGTACCCATCACTCTCCAAATGATTTCGTGGCAGAGCATATTGGTGGATATGTCAAAACTCCATTGCTCACTTAATACCTATACGTAAATCATTAGTGGAGATGCCAAAAATACATTCCTCTTATTTTCCAAATTGATTTAGATATTTATAATACCTTCCTTCTAAATTTACCAAAGTCCAAAGATTTTATCACAGTTATTATTATTATTCTCATCTACGTAATTTAAGTTCACTCTTTTAACCAGCTATCAGAAAATAATTTAGGTATTGTGTGGGTATGAATGTCTGTATGCTTGTCTCTCCTTCCCTTTTATTTGTAAATATTATTTTATTCCCCACATAAGATTTCTTTGCTGTAATCAATCATGTAACCAACGCTTTATTAATTATAATATTCGTAGTTATACTCGTGAAAAGGAACTTTGCAGTCCTAATATAAGCAGGAAAAACCGAGTACCTACCTAACGGATATTGTTTATGGCCCTCCGTCACAAAGCATAAAACATTTTATGAGGCCAAAATAAAAGCCATTGTCGATGTCGGTAACTATTTTTTTGGCACCTAAATATACAGTTATTCTATTGAAATTTTGGTACTTCATCTTAACAAAATGAGTTCTAAGTTAGTTGGCTCCGAATAAGTGATGAGTGTAACATTGGGTACTTGCTAAATAGTGAGCATACGAGTAGTGTTAAGATAATAGATACCTAGGGATATGTAGCAATTGATTATGCGTGTAGTTTTAGAAGTACGTGAATTACAATAACGTGAATGTCTAAAAATTCAAAACATGAGTAGGTGCCATTAAGAACGTCCAAATCTCTTAAAAAAGCAGGAGCTACGTATATAATAAAAATCGAAATTCTCCCAAAGATTTGAAAAATAATACCGAAAATGAAACCAATTTCCTAGAGTGTTTCGGACAACAAAAGAACCAGAAGGAAATTTCTTTGTTGTAATCTATTTATTCAGCCTGGATCGATTTTTGGATTATGAGCAAATCAATTTGTTCTAGTTGCTTTAGATGGGTAATACGTGAAGACGTAGGATCAAGGTTGCCTGGCGGTTCATGACAGGTATAGCCATGCAAATTTTGTTTCGTGTCCAATAATATTCAATATTCCGTGATCCAGGATCCTGTCCAAAAAAAATGAGAAACAGAAAGTAGCTAACAAAAAGGTGATAGTGAGTGTAAATCAAGCCCTGAGGTCCACTTGAACTCACCCTGAGGGGATTGAAAAAAAATCATTAGTCATTTAGAAAATAAATCCAGTCATACTCGAACTTTATCACAATCTATACTATACGAAAAAAGTAAAAATGTTGAATGGGATATTGAACAAATTTCTAATACCTCTAGTTTGTCTTGTAAAATGCCCAAATCAATCAATACAGGGTATTTGCCTCAAGTTATCAAGAACGTAAAGTATGCCCTTCTGACCAAAAGAATTTCAGTCCTTCAAAGAGTGTCCATTTGCCTGTAAAATTGCATACTGTTAGTATTACTAGTTACGTATAGATTACGAGTGCTAATGTCCTGTGTAGTAGGTACGTGTGTCTACATACTTACTTTTTTTATTATCTACTAACTGCAATGCTACGAGTATATCTAACTACATACTATGTGTTCATAGGAAATAATGTTTATTAAATTTAATAGAAACCAATACCGTACTTTATAATCCATAAGACGTTATTATGTACACATTTTGAATAAATATTTACCGAGTTTTCTCTCAATGGAATATCCTCTTGTTATAATTTAATGCCTGTCGAGTTTCTAATAGCTTAGATTGATCGTTTTAGGATCATGTCCACTGAATGGGAAAAAGTGTTTTTCTTTAATCTCCTCGTTCCATTGTGTGAGAATAAGATGTTATTGTACGTGTAGGTAGCAGGCATCACTCATTAGGTTCTTTATAGTTCACAATATGTTACTGTTACTGTCGCCACTTAAGATTAGCATATAGGATCAGAAGTATGTTACTAAAATAACAAGGGTCAGTTGCAAAATGGTTTTTAGAAAGGATTTGACAAAATATCACGTCCCACAAAGAGTTTGAGGACGTTGTACGAGTAATGTTCATTTGTCTTCATTGCATAAATAATTTCTTTGCAGCTTTCTTTTCTTCCCTTCACTTGAGCAAATTATTTTGGTATCATTTTATCATTAAGCTTTAAAGCTCTACAGAATACCAATAGATGTTTACCAGTGTAGCGAGCAAGGGTTTTAAGTAGCTCAGATTTATCCTATAGATAATTAAGATTAGAATTAGCCAAGGATTTCTAAATGAAAACTGATAAAACTGAATTAACGTTTATCAATAGGTGGATGCAATGGTTCTGGGTTCCCATCACGTTAAATTCTCAACAAGTGTCAGATTCCCGTGCTTACCCTACAAACAGGCAAAGGTCTTGGGAATATCATCATCCTGCTGGGAAACAAATGTTCTACCCAATATTACCATTACCTTTGTACAAGGTTATGATTCCAAACACGAGAAATGAAGAAAGTAAAAATGAAGAGTTTGGCGAGAATTCTAATGAAGAAGAGGAAGACGCTATCGATGAATCTGCAGAGGCAGAAGAAGAAAGCAAAAGAGAATTACTGAGAACAACTGTCAAAGTGAAAAATCAGAAACCCATTAGTAATGAGATAGTGCCAACAGTTGCACCTAAACAAATGACACATGTTAAGAATAACACAAGTGGGCGACTTATTATTGAAAACCTGGGCAGAAGTCACAAGGTTTTGATCTATCCGCTGTCGGATGATCCAGAAGTATTGAGAAAGAAACCTGTGACAAAAATAATATTAAAACCTGAGTCAAAAGCTATAGCAGGAACCAATGGTACCGCAATAGCATCTCCCATATCCAGAGCAGTAGTACGACGAGGTGACTATGTAGAAATTGACTATGCACCCAAGTCTATGGCTGTTGTGGGTAGTGGAGGTACAGCCCAAGCAGAACCTCAACTAGTGATAACATTTCAAGATAGAAAACGACGAAAATGACCTTTATTGTCACGCTCGAAATTCAAGAGGTAAACTTTTAAATTTCAACCATAGTAGATTTGAATTTATGAGTCGTATGAATAAAGAATCAGCGCGTAATAATATTCTAGCAATGCATCTCTACATTTTGATAATCTCTTAAAAGTAGTTCTGTTGTGTCATGAAGGGTCTGCTATTTTATCAAGAAAATTTCTTACGAAGAACATAAATCATGAAGACAAATACGCGACTATGTTATGATTTATTGGTAAAAGTTCTGAGTTACAAATCTGCCGATTACACTGTCAAGCAGATATGTAGACTTAACGTTATTTCCACATTGTTTTGAATGTGAAGATGTCAATAAATCATTGAGTGAAGTGATCACTTGTAAATATGAATCTTGATCACCTGTCATCTCACAAACGAATTCAATGTTTTTAACATTACCAGCAACTAACCTGCTAATCAAGTATGGATATTTCGTATGAGCCGTTTGAATAAAGTCATGTCATTATTTTAGTTCATTCAGTGTTAGTAAACTCCATTTTATCCCTGAAAAAGATTCACGTATCAGAGACAACATCTTTACCAAAACCAAACCAATTTTGAACCTGTTTTATTGAAAACTTACGTGACTCAAAGTTTAGAAGCAAAGTACTAAAGTTCAAAGCACTTAATCACTATTATTTATCTAGCTAATACTCAGGTAGTCGTAATAAATCTTTATTCATTCGACTCATAATTCATTCTCTTGCATGATCAGGTGCTAATGGGATGGGTTATCTGAAAATTTGCATGCTTAACTTTGACCCTTTGTAAACTCTTGCCTGTATCTACTTGAATTTACTAATGAATAATGACAGTAAACATGTAACTTCTCAAGTCCGATACACCTACCTGACTTTTTTTTTTTTCTGCTACATATCATGTGCCTGTCATATTTTGTTATGACAGATAGAGGTTTATAATATTTTATAAGCTTTATTGGTTATCGGTTTTTTCTTGCTTTTTGTTGAAGAAAGAATTCGATTAAGACAAAATTATTAACAGTTTATTCCCATGATACCTACGAAGTTTCTTCTTCTTCCTGCTATTATATCCAATAAATCGAACGTTTTATGAAAAAAGGCTTCATATTTCTTCCGTCTTTCTAGACTTTTAGCTCTGTACTACTGCTCACAGCTCAGTCATGTTTAGGCACCTAGTAGCTACTCTCATTTCTGCTAGCAACTTTCTTGTTATTGTTTCTTTTGTTTTTCTCTCAGACGCGATGCTAGGTCACTATCAATGGTACCGATGCATATCTGTGTCATGTTGAACCAATTTTATTTGCTGTACAGGGCATACGATATTCTAAAATGTATGTTAGTTGAAAACCCTATAATTTCGTGTTGTTTTATTTGCAGGAGTATTGAAGTACCAGCGGACTCCTTCCAATACTATGGTGGTGCTAACAACAGGCGTTACCTGTTGATTCACCCGTCAGGCCGTACTTCAATCTCATCCAAGAATCCCGTCCTGGATGGGAAGAAAGACGACAATGATGAGAATGACGATGACGTAGGAATGGAAGAAACTCCTGAAGAGAACAATGACGGGTCAAGCAGTACCGATGACGGAGTTTCCGTTCAACTTCCGCCAGATAATGCTTCCGTCGCTGAAGCTAAACCAGTGGGTCTTGCCATCGCTGGAGTAGGTGGCGTAGCCTCTTCCAAACCTACAGGAACCGCAGTTGTAGGACCAGGAGGACTTGCCCTCTCCCGACCGGTAGCCACTGCCATTGCCGGGGTAGATGGAGCAGAGGCTCTGGTTGGTATTGTTGGAAGCAAGAAAGAGAAATTAGCGGCTGCTTCGGCGTTGAAACCAACCACAAAGCCCACTAATAAAGCCGCCACCAAAAAACATTCTGACGAGCAAATTCAGTTGTACAATTTGGCTCTACAGAACGCCATGAATCAAAACTCGAAAAAACAATTGATATTTTATCCACTCAATGAATCGTAAAATCAGAGAGAAAGAAAGAATAACAAAAACACAAAGACGTAACTTTTTTATAAAAAGAAATCCAATAAATAATGTATGATTATTTCTATCAAAGAGAATGTTTTTGATGTGTATTAATTTGTTCTTTATACTAGAATGGGTAGAAGTGATTATAGGAACCGAATTCAAAAATAAGCGATTCTCAACTTGATCACAATTAAACCTGGGGGTCATTTCGGTGTTTCGAATAGTAAAATTCATAGGGATTTTCTACAATACGATGGAGAAAAGAGAGAGTTTTAAATACAGACGAAAGTTACGTAAGTAGGCTCCCTCAGGGGCATCCTTGATTGATTTCTAATTTAAATAAAGCTAACAAGAGAAGATAACTAGACTAACTAATTCGGGTTATGCCTAAAAGAAATTAAAACACTAATATTGGCTTTGAAGTCATTGTTCTTTAGGTACAATAGGCACGATTTGATCATAGGCTAGTTATTTATTGTTGTCCACAGCTCTGCATGCCGATTGTTTCCAGCTATATCACAGCAGGGTAGATAATACTGAATGGAGTCTCAGGTGCTCCGGTCTTGAGTCTGAAATACGAGATGATAATATCTTTCTGAAATGGAACACTTGGACATGTCTTACCAGGAATAACACTGCTACTTCTTTCTACACTTAGCACTTACATGTACATAAACAAATAGGTAGTTTAGTTTAGTATAGTTATTTAAACTGTAGACTTGGATCAGATTTACGTTTGGCTATTACTTTGACATTATACCTGTTGATCATGCCAGTAGACCTTACACAGGCTCCAGGCGTACATTGAAAGGATGAGGATCTTGTACTTACTACAAGATTTTCCTGTAGTTCATGAAGAGGCAGGATTGAACTGAAAGCAAGTATAGATGAACCTATACTTTTTTTCGAAAGACTTAATAAAAACCTTCTATTTCATTTAAGACAAAATTTCCTTTTTGACTAGGGAAAATTACAAAAGCATTTATTTGAGCTGCAGAGCTCGGGTGGCCTCTAATGGACCGATAACATGTTATCCTAACCAGAATTCAATAAACATCCAAAGTTTATTCCAATGTCTTTAATTTAGAATTATCGAAAACTCAAACTGCAGACAGACGAAATCCAAAATGCTCCATTTTCAAAAAGATCTTCACTGGGCTCTCGGGTAAATTACTCTCAAGAGATACCTCCTCTGAGAATACTACTCTAGGCTACTCTTCTCTTTTTCTTCTTCTGGTCAAAAATCAAGCGTCCAACTTGTATTCTGAGGCTCACAAAATGTAGTCTAGATTAATTTTCTTTATCCTATCTCCCCCTTAGGTGGAATCCGCACTCATTATCTTCCGTTAACTTTTAAACCATCCTTCTTTGATGTTTGCAGAGAGAAAGATTTTAAATAGTTGCAAATAAAATATAATTATACTTCCCAGGCAGATTATGACGGTATTTTATTAACATCATAAAAAATTGGATAACTACCTATTAGTCCAGGCAAACCTGGTACATGGTTACTGGTTGGTAATCTAAGAGCACCTATATATTGTACTTGTACCTTGTTTGTATTTTACATGAGGCAAACATAGTCAATTAATAATAATTGTTACAACCGATACATGTGGGCATCGATCCTCGTAATTTTGTATTATTATGGCAGTTGTTAGTTTAATAGCATTAAAAAGTTGTGTACATAGTACCCAGTTATTGGAAAATGTGCTCTCAGTCACTCACAGGTAGCATAACACGGAATAGCTACATAACTATTATAATACTCGGAGATTGTATGGTGGGAAGGAAGTTGGAGTCTGTTTTATTGCTATGAAATAAAAAAGACAACACTCCTCTTCGAATTTGGTGGAACATGTTCGAGCTACGTGGTGAAGGGACACCATTTTGGAGATGTAAGGGTAAGTAAGAGTAAGTATTAGTTATAAATAAATAATTATGTATGATTATAATCATCGCCAAAGCCATATTTTCTCGAAAAATTGTGTTCAAAGGAATGAGTAGAAACAGGTAACTCTTTTGGGGTGCGCTAAGTCAATAAGTCAATCGTCACAAGGCTAGATGCACCCATATTCCAGGCACAGAGCCGGAAAACTTTGATTCTCCCAGGAATCGAACCCGTGATTTTCAGTGTACATGATAATAGTCAAGAGCATTTTTGGGTGACAATATCGAAGTCAAACTTACCTATACACGGAATGGGTAGAAATAACTCGTACATTGACGTTTTGTATTCAAATAAAACGCCTGATAATTCTACCATGAATGAAACCAGTTGTCCTCCAGGCCCGACTATCTTCGTAAACAACCGGTTTTCAAAGATATGCAATGTGCCGTGATTATAAGATCGAATAAATCTAGCGTGTAGTCTACTTCTTAGGCGCAATTATGGGTAGGTAACAGCTAACAGATTATGTGATGCTGATTTACAATTCACCTGTCAATTATTCAGTATACCAAATGATTACTCAGTCTCGGGATCTATTCAAATAAGATATTGGAAAGTTTTAATCCCTGTTTGCATATTTCTTTTTCAGATCGTTCAAGATTTGATCAACTTCTTGCTTCAAAAAGAGGAGGAAAATGAAAAAGAATATAGTAGTTTGATTCCCCGAGATGAGGTAATGTTCCACCCGTACTTTCTGATTCTCAAAGGTCACCCGTTCACGTTGTATCCAAGCTCGGCGTTTCTTGAGCCACATGAGGGCCGATGTTTTCAAAATGACATGAGCCAAGTATTGAGAAAAGTCTATGACCTGAAAACCAGAATACGCAAATCTCGGGTGAATCACAATCAGGTTTTCAAGAGAGAAAAAAAAGTCACCTAAGAAATAATCACTAACCCCTTCAAGCCCAAGAGGCCAGATCAATCAATTTATTTATTTATATTTACGACTTTTTCTGGATGACTGAGAGCAATAATAAATGATTTGCCTACTGGCAAAAATCATTACTAGTGGGTAAAAAGCCTGGATAACCTGGATTCAAATTGGAAATTTGAATTGGAAATTACTCGTACTTTACATCTAATTGTACCCAACCCTATAATAAACTAGACTTTATCGAAACTGCTGACGAAAAGGGGCTCAGTCCTTCGTTGGCAGTCTAAATAAAGAATTTGTAATAATTGTATTGAAATCACAAGAAGTAAACACTTTGTGCGAAACACTTTATCAGAAGGCATTAAGGTTTATCTGATAAACCTGATATAATGGGTTAATCAGGCAAGATTAAAATATAATAGGTACCCATTTCTTATATCCCCTTAATTTGCATAAGTAGAAAAACACGAGATCTTTGAAACTGATGTTTTTTCCCTGTGTTTATCGGTCTCTCTTGAGACCAAGGGAAAACAGGTTTTAGCCACTCGTGGAAAGTTCTTTTCTTTTCTAAACCAGACATTATGGCGACTTTAAATCTTGAATTCGAAAGAATAATATTGATTTTTTTTCCATGGGTGGTTCTGTAATCCTTGATTGACAGGCCTTCTGAGCAGATATTTTGTTAAACAAATATTCTGCTAAACAGACATTTTCTAAGTTCAGATAAATCGTACAGTATCTGCCAACATTTACAAGGTTCCTAGTCCTCTAATCCTTTTCAATGCTCTGGTGTTGGCACAAGAAGATGTTCGAAAATACATAAAATACCTCATAAATAAATGAAATCTTTAGCGTCCTCGAATGTTAGCCTACAAGAAGGTTCCTAATTAGTTCTCATGAAGCTGAGTGGGTCTGAAATTTAGCCTAATCCCGGCACTTTTTGAGCTATTTTACTTTAAACTACACAAGTACCATTCACTTGGTATGGTAATTATGTGACGTATATGGTATTGTTACCTGATATTGTCGATTAAGGGCCTTTTTCGGCCTACTAAGGGCGATAAAGGGATTGAGGTCTCAATGATGAGACACTTTGTCGTTTTGCAAGAATTAGAACTAGCTCCTCGGTTTTTTTCGTCGTCAATTTTTCAATTTTTATATTTTTTCAAAATTTTGGAAATTTCATCAAGTTTTATTACCATCATCTTTCTTAGCAAATACTGGTTTGCATTTTGCATAGGAGTCAAACATTTGCATGAGTTTCTTCTTCTTCCTCTTCTTCTTCTTCTTCTTTTCTTTTTTGTCTCTTTTTGTCCGATCACTGCCTTCCACGTGACTTCTATGCTCTAACACAGACACATGTGCGATCATTTGCATAAGATTAAAACGGATTTATTTCATTTGATTTTTTTCTTCTAAAATGTACTTCTGCAAAAACATCAACAATAATTAACCCCTTAATTAAATTTTCTCAGAGTCAGTCCTTTTCGGTTTCAAAGCTTAACACACGAATTCACCAATCAGCCTCATTAGGCGGTTTGAATTTTCCATTGGCGGAAAAAAAAAACAAGACATTGAATCTTTTTAGAGGACAGCCTAATTTTTCAAACCAGATTCTGGTGGTCCATGAAACCAATCAAACGATCTTTGTAAATTGTAAACCCGAAAAACTTTGTTTCTGTTGGCAATTAAACAAATACCAGTAATAAGGAAAAACGGAATAAAAATCAAAAGACCTTAGAAAAACAACATTGCTAACCACTTGGTCTAACATCTTCCAGAAGACAACATACTCCTGATTCTCCAACAACTGCCCCTTTGGATGGCCAGAGAAATTTTCTGAAGCTATAACCTTTTCTTGGAAAATGAAAAGTTCTTTTTGTTTGGCCTGTTGAGCTTTGAGCTAACGTAACTTTTGTGGTCATCATCATTCCAAGACGTTCCAGTTTCAAATAAGTATCTCATTTTCCCATTGTACTAGGACCATAAAAGGGTGAGCCAAGTTCATTGACTTATCCTTTCGGTGAAAGATAGTGATTTTCATGAAAGATACTAGTAAGCCTACAACTCTCAGCACCTGTGGATCTTCAACCTTGACATTCAGCCCAACTGGTTTGTTGTGATAAGTGCCATAGAACTGGTTACAGTGGTGGAGAGATTGGTCCAGAGTTGTATGCCGAATCAAATTCGTCCTTTCTAATATCTGGACGTATGACGGATGACACTGTGAAATTTTAAGTTTTTTTTTTTTTTTTTTTCAATTTATATTCCTCTTTTAATATACGTAGGTACCTATAGGTATTATATCGGATTCACTAAGGCCGGTACTTCCGAAAATCCCTTAAGAGTTAGTCTAAGCTTGAGGGCTTTCCCTATGCTTGTGTACAGTCGCTTAGTCCAGTAAAATCAGCCTGAAAATTTTCATTCCTATTATCTATTACGGTAGATAGTAGAGGTACCAACTAAATCAAAATATGTAACTAGATGGTCGACTATTCTGGAACAGATTGGCACTCTAAGAAGAAATTCCCAAGTACGCACTGAGTTTTGTACACCTTAATAAAACAAAATTGGATCATTAGTAATTTAGTTTAATGATGGGAGATTTTACAGCTAATGGTAGAAGGAAAATAAAAGACGATTCTGCAGGTAGCCAAATGACAAACAAGGAGCTTAATTAAAGTGCCCACTGATTTTGGTTTCTGAAGCTTTATTAGCTTTTCTTATATATGACCGCTTGTTGCCCCATCCTTTTGTTCCTACTATCTTGGTTTATGTGGGTCTACACTACAGCTGAGCCGATCGAAGCCCGTCGACTGGAACCAATATAAAGTAGGTAAGATCAAAGGATTCTTGTGCAGTGGAAAAAAAAAAAAAAAAAAATGGTGAGGGACGTGTTTTAGGCGATGTCCATCGACCACACAAAGACCATTAATTTGCCGTTCTGGAGCTAAAAAAAAAAAAAAAAAAAAAAAAAAAATCATGCCTCGATCAGGATTGAACCCACGCCCACCCGTTTATCAGGCAATCTACCATTAAACACCCAGGCGGGTAACACCTAGTTGCCAATATGTACCTATTCGCTTTCGCTTATCTCGTAGGAAGGACAAGCAGAGGTCTAAAAGTGTCAAAACTTTCTCTCTCACTTTTTTCACCAAAAATCACCAAGCTGATTTGCATAAGTTGTCCTCCGAGAATCATCATAAATTGAAAAGAAACGAATTAACAAAACTAGAAACACACAACCAAGTGTTGAGTGGACAGTTCCTTGTTTTTTGTTGCCATGGCACTGTTACGTCCAAAGTTATGACAAAGTTACCGTAGAAAAATTTCAATTGCCAAGGCGCGAGGCTAGATTTTGGAACTTAATTTGCGGCATATTAAGTTTGGTTAAGGATCTATGGACTAATGGGACTATTTATAATGGAGAGAGATAAATATAAATAGAATGATAGAAGATAGAAAGAATAACTATCACTAAGGTTCCTATAATATGTATTTCTGGTGCGCAATATTGAACTTTTGGCGTAGCAGGGCTTCTAGTCTTACCTGCGCGCTGTAGTAAAAGAAAACACAATATCATGATAGTTCCAAGCATTATTATAAGATTGTTTAATTATTATAGAGGAGTACATTATTATAGAGGAGAGGTTCTTCAGCCTTATTATGTGAGTTTTCAAGGTTTATTTTTTATAGGTACCTATTCTTTTTTTCCACCTTTTGAGCGATTTGTTTTTTCTGCTTCTGTTTTTGAATGAGCTTCGAAGTGCAGGTTCGGGAAACACATCTCCAGACTTCTCCAGTGGAATTGATAAGGAATCTCCAATTTCCAGTTAGTCATATGTATCTGACCATATTTTATTGAATCTGTCCAGAGAGTTCGGAGGAAATCCAGTTTCTCTGTAGCATGGGATGATTGGTTAGAGCTTGCCAAATCCTGTGGTTTTATTCCGCTCCAACATGTATCAAATGTAAGGGGTAAAGCTGTGTGCTAGGCCAAGTTTGAGGCGGCGTCCCGCAAAAGGTGTACAGAGTGTAGCATGGCGTAACAATAAGATTCGTACCTAGATCTCTAACTTTCAAATGTTTAAAAATTCACAAAGCTCAAAAAAAAAAAAAAAAAAAAAAACAAAAAAAAACAACATTTTACAAGCAACAATCATAAAACGAATACTTTCATAGTTAGTGTGCTGACTGTTTGCCACTCACCTAAATATCGGATGGAAGATTTTAAGAACTGCTGAAAGAGTGATCTTAATAAAAATTTGACTGGGTTGGTAGGTGCCAAGTTAAAGACTCAGGAGAATCAACTTCAAGAGAACAACCAAATCCTATGCAAACGTTAGCTTGTGACGTTCTGAAATGAAAAATAGAATGAGTGGAAAGTTTTGAAGATTCGATTTGAAATTTAATTTACAGAGCTCGTCCTTCTGTCATGTTTGTTATTTTAGCAAGCCCAGGATACAAACCTTAAATGTTTTGGACGCCTCTCAAAATCCAATTTTATTTTTATAATTTTATTATTAGCGATTTTTTTCTTGATTGCGGACAAGAATATTCTCTAATGTGTTGTGGTAAATGTTCTTGGCACACATCATGCATATTCTGACAAGGAGATATTGCCTTCAGCATCAGTAGTCTCCCTCTAATCATCTTCAATTGGTGGATATCCACCATATTCCACTGTTTTGACATTTCAGTTTTATGTGTCCACTAACGTTCTTAGCCTTGTATTTTGAAAATCAGATAAAATGAATAAAAACTCATATAAAACCAGGTTTCTAACATTGATATATCCTTGCAGTTCCACAATTGTCATGGATTTATATTTTAGCTCTTTGGCCTGCCTGCCCTCACTCTGCCGAATTTTAAATTGTGCATCTGAACATTACCATTACTTTTCTGTAAATTTAAAATTAATAAAATTTACCCTAAGGGTCAAAGTCGTGTTAATGACCTAAGAAGCAATAGGGATAGCGAATGGATATAGGCTCACACAGAAACTTGTTTTCTGCTCGTATCTGCTTTATTAACCTAGAGTTTTCTCAAATGATTTTTAAAACTATTTAGTTGGTTATAGGTATATTATTTCGATGTTGTTACAGTTTGATACTTTTAGGGGCCATATAATGTCAAATTTATGATTATTGTCCGAACAAAAGCTGGAAACACTTCACATAATAGCCATAGTGGTTACCACCACTAGTAATGGCAATCTATCAAAACACAGGCCATTAAAATTTGAAATTTAGTATAAAAAGAAACATCGCCTGCGGCTTATTTTCTTTGGATGCTTGCTTTTAAAGGACTGAACTCATATTCTTTCCTCTGTAATTTATATCCTTCTAGAACAATTTTTACAAAGACACATCTGCTGAAGTTGGATCCTGATATCTGATATATTTCTCGTGGCGATTAATGGTCAGGTAGAGGTTGCCTCGTGTAGATATCCCGCCGAGACTTGCAGGACATACCAGATTGCAGCTTCATTATGTCTGTTTCCAATGAAAGGAAGATAAATGTTACATAATTTTCACATCTGTTGCACGTTGGAAGGCTCATTTTTCTTGTCTCTCAGTTTCCAGGAGATTGGTAATGTCCCAACTTCTAGAAAGTCGATGGGCAAACTATCAGCAAGACTTACTGATAGTAAAGGTAGCGGCAAAAACACCACTCCACCTACTCCAGGGGGAATTGGGCCTACAAAATTATACGTCCGTCTGGCTGGATGCCCCTTGAAAATAAATCCTTTGATTAAATTTTACAGGGCTTTACTTTCTTGGCGATATTGGAGATATTAGACGTATATTAGAGCTAACAGAATGTTCCTATTTTCTACTGTTTCCTATATTCAATTTTTATTTATGAGATATTTCTTCGTTTTTTTCCCCTTTTCCTACACAATGTTCCTGTCCTGAATACAAGCCTGCATGCCACACAGACGACAAATCTAATTGATCATTTAATTAAAATATTCTCGATTTGATAATTATGTCATAAGTTGAGCTGCTTCTTGTTATGTTGGTCCCAAGCTTCGCAACTTGTTACAGGTATTGGAACTGCCTACAAATTCACCCTTAGCCATTCGTTCATTCTGCCTACAGATTGTGCCTCTTTTCGCCCATCTGATGAGGGACATACTACGGGATTGGCATGCTTCGACATAGACCACATGAACCTAATCTTTATCCGAGTCAGGTCTACACTTCACTGAATGACTAGTAAACCCTCTGCCTTCCCTTTTCGTAGATTAGTATAGGCTTAACCCATCTTTCGAGGCTGTTTGCCTACCTCGGTGGTGTAGTGGTCAAGGCGCTCGCCTGGTAAACAAGAGGGCGTGGGTTCAATCCCAGCCGAGGTATGGAATTTTATCCTCAACATAATTTGAGAATTTGACCACAATAATAGTAGTAGCCTACTGCTGGAGTAAAGGGACTTTACAGTCCTAATATGCGAGCAGTATAAATAAGCACTATTATTATTATTATTATTACACCTAAACCTCACGTATGAAAACGTACTTCCTTAGGCCAGCCACTCACTATCAGGTAGTCCTGACAGGTACACCTGATCAGATTCGCCTGTCAGGTCTACCTGATGCCTGATAGTGAGTGGCTGGCCGTACTTCAGGTCCTCTAGCCCATGCCTCTCTCTCGTCAGGCCTGATCTCACATGTTTACAAAACTAAATTGGTGTTTAAACGGTTGTTTGCCTTTAAACTTAAAGTTGCTTCAAATTCCGAGCACAGCATAACATAGGACAAGTCTGAAATCTAAGTTCTCATTTCCTGTTCCTACTCTGACATAACCAGAGATAACTTTACGCTACAGATCTAGTCAGGCGCACTTCAGTCGAACGGATTATCGTAAACTTCCTAGCGTGCTAAAGTCGACAGCAGAAATGAGTATGAATCGCTTGAATAGCCTGCTGAGAAGAGGTTACCTAATTATGTAGTTATGAATAGGAGATTAACAATTTGGAAATAGGGTTCTAACATTAGGTATGGGTTTAGGCCGAATCTGATCAATTTTCAATATATTCAGGTAGGTTGGCCGGTTTTGTTCGTATTTTAAAATTTCAGCAGATTCTTTGGTTTGGTTTTTGATTTAAGCTAAGGATTTGGTTTAAGTGGTTGGCTAAATTTCATATTTTGCCAGGCATTCCGTTTACGACACCACTTACACTAATGTTTAGTCAGATTTTACCTTTGTCCATTAGATTTACGAGCAGGTATTTATTCTGTCGTGCTATTTGGTCTTACCTTCAAGCCGGTAAAACCCTGATGGTTCAAGAACAGACAGAACCAATTTGATTCGTCTGAGTGGAAAAATCAACACCTCCCAATCTTCAATCCCCCCGTTTATCTATTATTAATGATAATTACTAGTACCCCTAGCTAGGTTCTGTTCGGTAGTTATGCTCGCAGAATACATTAAGGATCTGAAGTTCACTCTACCCTTGAACTTAGACTTAAGACAAAACTTGGTTTACTTGGCAATCAATTTTTACTATCTTTCACAATGTATTTGAAACACCCATCTATGCTTAACATCGTGAAGTTCTCTGTACTTCTAATAATGTACGGAAAAAGGACTTCTTAGGCAAAGGCGGAATGAATTATGAATGAACAACAAATTTACATCTATCAATATTAATAAATCAATAGTAATTATTTTCATCAGGTTGGATAGAGAAGTTCAGGCCTCCTTATACCTTATAGCAGTCATAGCCAACTTAAGTGCTGGAATATTATTATGACTTGACACAAAAAAGCTCCCGCCAGCCTAATTAGCTTGGTTGGTGGCGCGTCTGCCTTGTAAGTGCTAGGCCGGGGGTTCGATTCCGGCCCAGGGCGGATTTTATCCTGATGGGATAATGTTCGTTCTCGGTACGGCTGGCTTTCCTCCTATCCTGTCTTCCTTCTCTCTTCGATTTCGGGACGATAAGACCCTAGCAGTTACAGTTCCCCTCTGTCAAACCTCTTTAAAAAAAAGCTTCCATCAATGTCTCTATCGATATCTATGTAATCCTACTCATTAGTGCCCCAATGAATTATATCACACAGTTGAATAGCCAGAAGATACATGTGCACTTTATCTTCGAGTACATCTGTTGGAAAGTGAAGTAGGACTTTTTTTTTATTCTAAAATATTCCGAAACAAATTGTGTCAATATGAGTTTGATGAACAAAAGTAAAAGTTCCAAGTTCCTTATACTTCAAGTAGTCAATTTTGATCATAAATAACAGATTAAGAACTAAATTCTCTTGGTGGTGCGGTGGTCAAGACCCTCGCCTGGTAATCAGGAGGGCTTCGGTTCAATCCAAGCCGATGGACGTAATTTTGTCTTCAATATAATTTGAGACTTTGTTCACAATAATAGTAGTAGCCTACTGGTAGGGTTAAGGGACTCTTTTGTCTTATTGAAGATGTATAAATAAGCACAAAGTATTAATAAAATTATTACTATTCGATTTGTTGCAGATTGCATAGCTCAGAGGAGTTAAAGGCCAATCGAGAGGTACCAGAAGACCTCATAACTCAGTTAATACAAGAACGAAATCAAGGAAAAAAGCGTTTATAAAAAAAAAAAATCTTGATAAACTTTTATCACGTCAATATACAGTTAGTTACGTCAAATCGTATATGAATGTCACGGATGTGTGGGTTTGGAGAAATTTGTGGGTCTTCTAATTGAAAAGAATAAAGATCCAGAACAAGTTTTTTTTTCTTCTTCAATTATTTATTGTTCCGAAAACTTTACGAATCGACTGGAACTTCGGAACAACATAAACAACTGTTATACTTCTTTGTTTTGCACGGTTAAGCAGTCATAGAGCAAGCTGTAAGAAAGATTTTTGTGCCCAGCTGCAGACCACAAGCATTGTATTGATGGCTACCATGTATTTTGTCTTTTTTTTTTTTTTTTTTTAAAAATAAATGTTATTAAAGTTCTGCTTTAAAATCAGCATTTTTCTTTGCGAGCAATTAGGTATACGTCGGTACTAACAGTTAATTATTTGCTTCTTCTTCTTCTTCTTCCTATTAAACGATTAGATCAAACTTTATTTACAGAATAAATATTTACAAATGGTAACATAATGTACATATAAATACAAAATAAAGTTTGATCAAGGGTGGGGTTAATGCCTATGGCATTCTCTTCTTCTTCTTCTTTTTCTTCTTCTTCTCCTTTTCCTTTTGGAGCAATGTTCTTGATTTGGAGATACAAGAAAGCTCTCTTTTAGGCTCAATACTTGGACCAGAATGTAACCCTTACAAATAAGTGCAATCGAATTATTACAAATGCAATTTTTACTGACTGACCGAAATCTGGTACCTGGTAAGCGAATCTGATCCTTATGTGAGTGAAGCAAGCCTGATCTTCATGTGAGTGAAGCCAGCCTGATATCCTCCTGAGTTCGGAACCTGCGGTACAGATGTAGATCACCTCTGTGATTGACAGTCCATCGGAAAAGGTCATGAAACAATGATTTATAATGATGATTTATCTCTCAGATGTCGCGCAGTGTGATACTATCACTACTATCTCCAAACAAACATACAATGTTGCTATTGTTATACATCCGGCTGGAACTTTAGCCGGACCTTGTATATACATACGTAATATACGATCTCTTCATCAAAACCGGTTCCACTTTTTATGTCAACTTAAACGGTGCTGTACTTACAAGTTCCTTTGAACTTTAGTGCTTTCTGTCTATTTCTTTGAACTTCCAAGTACAGTGTCGAATAAATTGAACCCATCGTCCGAGTACTTTCTTTGTAACGTGATATACGTACTTAAACAGTTTCTGCAACCAAAGTTCACGAGAGCAATTAATTTTTACTGATCAGTATTTTTCTCGTCTGTGAGTACTGGTACTGTCAAGGAAAGATTCTGTCTGATATCGAATCTCAGTTGACCTTACAGTGGATTATGTAAAGGGAAATGGAACTTGAAACTTCAACCATGATGGTCGAGATAGCCTTATAGCCTATGTAACTTAAAGGGCGTTAGCCTTGCACGCAGGAGGTTCAAGATCGATCCTCCACATTTGCGACAAACTTTCGAAACCTGACGGATCTCTTTTAATTCTTCCTGAATATTCTCCCCAAAATTACCAGCAGGGGGAGGCCCAGGGTCTTTTGACAGCCCTAAAAACTGGTACTGATCGCAAGGTACCCTCATAACTTCACATTTTCTGTCCGTCTGCCTCTTTGTCTATTTATGTGTCCTGATGTAGGTATGTCTGTCTTTCTGTTTGTCTGAAGATCTGAAGATTGACTCACACCCTCATAAACATAATTTAATTACTTTAACACACATTAGTACCAATATCAAATTCTCACATAATTTCAATACAGAACGCATTTAGGTATTGTGCAATAGCCAATCCTACCCTTATCAATGTATTTTATTACCACCAATAATACCCAAAGTAGGTATGTCAATACCAAAATACTTGCAGGTATTGTTTACTTTGCTGATTTTTATTCGATTACTCACGTAGGTACAAATATAAGTTGACAGATATACCTACCTACCTACTTACGAGTAAATATTTATATGTGTATACCGTACGTATATGTATACGAGTATTATTAATCTTAAACTTCAAAGACTTCAAACAATGTAAACGTTATGGCTTCTCGTAATGTAATATTCACGGCAACACGTGAAATACTCGTTGTTGTCTGAAGCAAGTGATTGGCTTGGATTAGGTCAAGATCGGAAAGTCTGGGTCAGAAAATGGGGTCGACATTTCTTACTCCGAGAAGTGAATGGCCGTGGGTTTAGCATGGCCTGCGCAGGCCGGCCTCTGGGCCGAGCGTAAGGCCAACCACTCACTATCAGTCTCATTCTGGCAGGATAAACAAGGTATATTCTATTCTATCAGGTAGACTTGGCAGGCGGACCTGATCAGGTGTACCTATCCGGGAACCGGTGTAGAATCAAAATTATTTTAGCCTGAAAGGCGATGAGGCCTTTAGGGAAATCCATGATGAACTGAAAACACTGACTGCTCAGCGGAGCGTCTATATATGGGGGCATCATGAGGCCTTTGGCCTTTGTCTTACCATTGGGAACGATCTAAGAGTCAAGCTCACTCCTTCTTTAAAGAAATCGAATGGGAAACTGGAAACTAACAACGATCTTCGTGAAGAAACAAATAAACAAAAGATAAAGTATAGAGAAATCGTTTTTATCTATGGAATAAAGACGATTTTATTTCTTTTGTAAATTAAACGTAAACATCTAAATTGAACTAAATCCTAAGTAAAATGTCTAAATAAGGATGAGTGTAATAATTTAATTTATTATAATTTTGATGATACCTACTCAATGTTGATAACACAAACAAATAAATAAGTAAACAGTAAAAAAAAGCAAGCTTCTGCAGTTAAAAGCCTGAAAGAAAAACATGGCTATAAGAAACTGGTTATTTTGCAAAAACTTGGAGAGTATAAGTAAGGTATATAAAGTCGAGCCCCCAATTGATCACTTCATTGTAGTGGGATCAAGCGTTAAAGTATCTTAGTCTTAACTTACAATCCATATCAAATCTCATCATGAACTCAGTAAGTTTACATTTTTATCAGTGTTATCACAGAATTTGATTTTTAAATTTAATTTTAGCTTTTTTTCGTAAATTTGTTTACTTAGACAGTAATTTTATTATTTTCTTAGTTTTATCTTGTCTTGTGTTTGAAAATCTCCTTTTTTACTTTGCTTTCATCCTTTTTCTAGTCTTTTAATAAAACTCTACTACTAATACCCATTTCCTGAAACCTCAAAAGTCATTGCCTACCTAAAATCACAGCTAAGCTTTTGTGGCACTAGGACCAAAACTTCCCATTTTTAACAAAATTTGTGAAAACTGCATAAAAAGATCGTGCTTCCAATAAAAACTTTATTATTAAAATATTCGAAAGCTCCAACGCTACTTGCCAGCGATGAATTTCCGTTCTCTATTTACAAGATTGGTACCTAAATTGTTATGGTCGTAACAATTTTCTTTCGTCTAGAAAATTTCAAATAAGATTTCACAATAAAAAGCTAATGCAAAATTTTACGTAAAAGGAACCAGAATATGTCTCAAAATTCAAATGAAAGCTATAGAATCCCATAAATTCTCGACTCTCAGTCCAAATCGCCAACCGAAAAAAATTGTCAAACCTAACAGGTTCGTTAACATAAA
Organism: Diaphorina citri; assembly: GCF_000475195.1. Classification (NCBI taxonomy): domain Eukaryota; kingdom Metazoa; phylum Arthropoda; class Insecta; order Hemiptera; family Psyllidae; genus Diaphorina; species Diaphorina citri. The sequence goes on from NW_007377501.1 coordinate 308,211, forward strand.
TTCAAAAATCTTTGTAGTTACCCGTTACTTCTCCTGAAAAAAAAGTGCAACACTAGCTACGGGCTAAGAATAAAGTTGGGAAAACGGGCGGAAAATAAAACGAACAAAGAAAAGAAAGTCTATTGTTTACTTTCTTGCGTAGGAGCAATATTCTTACGAGAAAAAGTACTCAAAGCTAGGTCAGTGTTATAGCATTGGCATTCAAGTTTATAAGTTCATAAACAAGCTGCATAGCTCAAAGCGAAATTATTGTTCCATAGGTACTAAAAATGATGAGTAGAGTAAGTGAACTTTGTTTTTCATTGAAATTATAGGTTGTGAAGATCAAAAATAATTTGCTGGTCGTCCAAGGATGGAGCCATCAAATATCTTTGATCTAAACATAGCTTTAATGAGATTTTATCTACCGCGGCCTTCAGCAAACAAATTGTTTTGAACGTAAAATTATCCGCAGTAAAATTTATTTCCTAATTAGAAGTCTCGTCTTTATACTAAAAACTGATAAGTTCTGCATTTAGGAACAATCATTGCGAGATTATCACATTTAAATGTGTTGAGGAAGATATTGTTAGGCAATTTTGAATTCTCGCTGAAGTATGAAATTGACTATGATGAATTCGTCACCACTTTCAATTTGTCCCTAAATATCCAACAGGACTGCTTCCCTACAAATTTCTCAATAAATCGGACTGAAAACAATACCTACTTTCCCATACCCCATACCTACATCCCTTTCCCCCCCCCCATTTTATCCCTTTAGAAAGAGTCCCTTACCTACATACCTAGTAGTCCTAAGTTCGATTTATTAATAGCATTTATCAGGTTGTTAAAGTTATGGGCTTGTTAAATTAGCATTGATTCAAATGTGTTTTAATTGGCTGATAATTCCAATAGCCCCATAAAAGCATTGATAAACCGAATCCTAGTATCCTTCGAGTATTTTTCGGTTCAGCTCTTACAATCATATTTATGGACAAAAATTCTCGGTCTCAAATCAGTCTTAAGCAAAATTTGGCCAATCAGATGTTTGGAATTGATGCTTGAGCTCTTGAGCACTTGCTGAGAGCCAGTATTTTTTTCATAAATATGGGTGTTAGTTTATCACCATCCATTTCAATACGTATTTCCACAATTTCTGTTTCCAGTTCATTTGCGTTGCCCATATCCTATAATATCCCCCCCCCCCATATTTTATCCTTTTACAAGGGTCCCTTACATACAAACCTAGTAGTCCTAGTATCCTTCGAGTATTTTTCGGTTTAGCTCTTACTTTCCCATTATGATCATCAATTTGGATACTCATTTCCACAATTTCTGTTTCTAGTTCATCTGCGTTGCCTTGGCTTTGGCCGTAGCCTCCGTTAGCGGAGACGTCTCTCACCTGCCAGGTATCAAAGACGCTTACGTCCACTCCACCACCGCTGCCCCCGTTGCCTACACCTCCAGCCCAGCTTACAGAGCTCAATACTCTCCGTCCCCAGTCATCTCTAACAGAGGAATCATTGGTGAGTAAAGTGGACCGCTAATACAGCTAAATTTATTTTTGGCCAGGCAGAAAAGTCGGTTTGCAGAAAAATAGGACTGAAATCTATAGAACTCACCCAAAAAGGGCCCCTATATACAGTGCTCTTGAAGTTCCAAATTTCCCATTTGGCCCCAACACGACCTTCTAAAGCTCAAATGACCCAAACTTTTTTGTCAAATTTCATCAAAATTGGACAAACCATTTGAAAGTTATGGTGGAAAAAACAGATGAAAAAGTCATATTGGGCTTTATCAGGATATAATTATCAGTTTTTGTCACCTTGCTTTTTTTTTCGCTGAGACTTAAGCTCTTCAATTATCCTCACGAGGCTGAGTGCACCCCGAATTGCTGGTGAAAGCGAAAGCGGAATTAGTTATGAAACAAATTAATGAACCAGATAGCTACTAAACGCAACAATCTACCAAAACGCCAGATCAAGCTACTAAAAAAACATCAACTCAAACAGTTTAATAACTAGTTCCTTGTAATTATACTAAAATCCTCTTCCGATCTGAGAAATTGTTAATCATGTGCCAAAAATTTACCAAAACTTCCCTGGTATTTGCAAAGTAAAATTTTACCTCTTAACAAACCATCAAAAAGGGTATCTTAAAGATATCTCAGACACCCTTTTCTCTCAGGAATATTTTTTCAAATTGTACGCAAAACTTCCTTTGAGCCAAATTTCGTCAACTTCTATAATTTTATTTTTTTCTTGAATCATTTTGTTTATTTTTTTTTTCTTGAATCATTGGGACTGAAGAGGGAAACTTTGAGATCACATAACAATCAAGTTTTATCAAATCAAGAGCAACGGTTGTACTCCGGACGCCAAGTAATTTGGACCATTTAGTCATAAGCTCAGACGGGAGAATTGAGCTGACAAACTATTTGTCAAATCAAACTATCAAGCTATTTTATTTGATTGGCATAAAAATAAACTCGAAAACATCAAAACAAGAACTCTCGACAGTTCCTAATTTCATTGCTTCACGTTCTTAGATCTTGACACTACTTTTTTTTTCGCACAAAATGTTTTTGAAGGCACTTTTATTTACACTTTAAATTATTAATCTTTACTACACTTTAGGAGGTGTAAAAGTACAACTTTCTTCTCTGATTGGACAAACTACTTCTTAATCACACAAACCCAGAGACTAGATAGTTTGTTACTTATGAATGAGAGTCAGCTTTTTATGGACAAAATTATTTAAATGATATTTCTTTATTCGATTGTTCGTAAGAGTGGTTTAGATATTTTCACTTTTGACTGGTTGCTCATTTGTATTGTTTTATGTTCCAGGACAACAAGTGCCAGCTTCTTACTCCGCCTACTCTGCCGGAGCCGCTGCTCCAGTTGCCTACAACCAATACTCCTCCGCTGCCTACCCATCTCTGTACAACGGAGCTTACAACTCTGGCGCCTACAAAGCTAGTGCTTACAGCGCTTTCCCCGCTGCTGGAGCTTACTCTTCCTACGCTGCCCCATACTCTTACTCTGCTTACTCTGGTGCTTACCCATCTGCCTACTCCGCTTCTTACCCATCTCCCTACTCCGCCGGCAGCGCCTACCAAGCCGCCTACCCAGTCAACTCTGTAGCCAGCTACCCAGTCAACGGTGTCTCTTCCTACCCAGTCAACTCCGTGGCTTCCTACCCAGTCAACTCTGTTGCTTCCTACCCCGTCAACGGCGTTTCTAGCTACCCAGTCAACTCTGTAGCCAGCTACCCAGTTAACGGAGTCTCTAGCTACCCAGTCAACTCTGTTGCCAGCTACCCAGTCAACTCTGTTGCTTCCTACCCAGTCAACGGTGTCTCTAGCTACCCAGTCAACTCCGTGGCTTCCTACCCAGTCAACTCTTACCCAGTCGGATCTTACCCAGTTGAGACCAGCCAAGTGTCCGGCCAATACACCCAGACCCAGACCTCCTCTGTCAAGCCCCATGGATACTCCGCCGGATACTCTGCTGGTAGCTACAAGGGAAACCAATACAGCGCCTCCAACACCCATGAAGTCACCACCCCAAGCCCAAGCTACAACAAAAACTAAATCTCCACACAATACCAATTGAGTAACAGTTCTATCAGCTCCGGGGTGAAGATCCTCGCGCAAGCAAAGCTTACACAGCTTATACTCAATGTTTGATGTTCTACATTACGAACAAACTATGTAAATGTATGTAATACACAAATTAAGACCAAATATACGATAATGTTTGCCCATCTGCATTAACAAAACACAATAAATCGGCTTTCTTTATTATTAAAATAGGTAATGTTCATATTGTAAGGTTCAAAATATGAAATTCTCCATAATTTAGCTATAACCTATAACCAATCAGTTACTGAACGATTTATACTTGAAGACGTTTTATCTTTTTCGATCCACAACTTAAGGCCACTAAACCACTATTTATGATGATGATGATGAAGACAAGTCAATAATATTTGGTCCTTTGGCACAAGAATGATATCCTCTCTTCCTTTTTCTCTTCTAAAAGCCATAAAAAAGAGTTGAAAAACAAACCTTGGCGGCTTCTGATCAATGAGATCAGAGGGTAAGAATATTATAATCCCGAGTAAAAAGTTAAAGAATTAGCATTGGAAATCGAGAGTCTAGTTGGGGGGAAAAAAGTTACTAGACGGACATTAGAGAAGCACCTAATCCTGTAGGTACTTACCCTGTCGTCTTATAATTTAATCTTAATACAAGGAATTGGCAGCTTCGTAAAATGTCGGACTTGAATTCAGTCCTGGCATGGAATTTTATAAATGAGAATAAAATTCCATTATGAGAAAGCAAGTAAGAAGTTGACAAAATAAATCTTCAAAGAGTTTAAGTCGTTCGATATTGCCTATAATAAGTGATGCAGCCAATACAGTTGGAGAGCTTGTTTTCTAAGCAGAAGAAAATGGGTCTATCCCGACCAGGATATAAAATTCATAATAATATACATTATACAATTATCTTTACCTATTTATTTTAGAATTTGGTGATAAATGTCCGAATAGATGATAGATTTTTCAACGCCATTTTGAGCTAAGGACTATAATGTTGTAGAAAATATTAAAATTATGTTGGGCAATCAAAAGCCCCATGAAGGCCAAGATATATATAATGAGCTAGTTTTCTGTTGGACATTTTTGCCAAATTTCATCAAATTTGAGCGAAACCATTCGAGAGTTAATAATATGATGAACCAAACAAACTAAATTCAAAATCGATTATATTAGGTACATCCTAGTAGGATAAGGAAAGTAATAGTCGAAGTAAAATTGAGAGCTCACTTAGTTCATTTAATTTAAATATTACGTGATATTGCTTTCTATTATTATCATTACAAGCAGGTAGGCAAGTGATATTTAACCAAATCGTCACCATTCAGGTAGGCAAACTAGATTTGATTACAAAATTATTTTCTTTATATTAATAAAAATATCTAGCTAATATTCCTCTCTCTCTGACCAGCCACATAATAATTAGCTATAGGTAATTATATAATTAGGCAGATATTACATAATTTTAATAAACTAGTACCTACCTAGTTTTGTACGAATTGGATGGACAGGCTGCATAATCTCTGACGTTTAAAAGAGACACTAATTTTTTTGGTCGGCCATAAAAGATAACTTTCATAATCATTTTCCTACTATCTAAATCCACAGAATAAGGATTTTCTACAACAGAAAATAGTGAAGAAATTTGAAAAGTGGAGAATCGTAAACCCTCTGTTAAAATAGAATAATCGATAAATTATTATTTTATTGCACATTGCATACCTAAAATAACTACACGGCTTACATACAAAATTTACACACATTTCTCATAAAGCAACTAACTTTGCCAATAAAATTATGTGTACGCCGCATTATCTGATCATGTATGCAATACGCTAAACTTTTGGGATCGGAACCTATTCATGCCATTTTTCTTCAAGGCGTTTTAAGAAATACTAGTAGTCAAGTGCTCAGAGATCACTTGGAAGCGGGCCCCCTCCAAAGAACTCGAAATACTATAAGGGCCCAAAAAAGTAATGAGAAAATTTTCTTCTTGTGGGAATCATCATTATCATTAGCAGATAAACTTTAGAATCTTGATATATAGACAGACATCTTGGACCTAATTTTGGGTAAAAAAAAATGTAAAAATTTTGTGGTCTGCTTTCAGATAAGCGGTGAGGCATAGGAATCATTGGATCGGTTTAGTTCAGTTCTGTCACCTCTTGACCACCAACCATCTCCCAATGTCATTAGCAGCCTCGAACCCTGACCCCCAGATTTGGAGACCACTATTTCACTCGAGTTTTTTTGACAGAGAACGCGGAAAACAAGGTAGCTCTGACATAGGTATACTTCCTAGTTGTAGAAACAATGTATATATTTTCCTCTTCTGCTTCTTCTTCTTCCTCTTGTGGGCGGAAAATGAAATAATGGAAAGTGAAAAATTCGCGCAACATGTCCGTCATCGGGGTGTTAAATTTAAAACGGGGTCAATGTTTTTTTTTTCTTTTTTTTTTTCTCACAAGACTCCGCGCGGAAATGAAACGCCAAAAATAATGACATCAAATGACCTTTGTTTCGAAATTTGTTGATGAGTTTTCGTTTTCGATTTTTTTCTTCGAACTGCCGACGCTACGTGCCGACTTTTACCAGTTCGCTTTGCAGAGCTTTCAATTTGTTCAAGCCAAGCTTGTAATTTGATTACGAAAAAACTCTTACAAATGTCTACCTCGGAATGGCGGAACTAAATTTCATTTTGCCGCTGGGGGGCTGGGGATAGAACCCAAGCTCCCGGATTACGAATCCCATATGTTTTACCTCCGAGGACTAAAAAGAAAAGGAAAAAATCTTTCTACTTTATTTTCATATTTCATTTTCAAGATCGAGACCTATTTGATATTATTCTTGTATTCATATTATGTATTAATGTATTCTTGTATCATGTCTGAGTGTGTAGGGGCGTTACGTTCATTTCATTCTTTATTGGATCCCCACGAACATTCGTCGCTCTGAGTAAGCCATGAGGTTAAACTTGAAGATACAGTTTTTCCTTTTGCCAACTGAAAAGCAGCTCAGTTTTGGTAAGGGTCAACTTTTGATCGGGTTTGATTATGCTATGGCAGTAATCTTCCGTAGCCTTCCGAATGGGACAAAGTGAACCAAAAGCTTTACCAGAACACAGGACGATTTTTCCCTTATAGAAAGCCTCAGGCTTTTATTGTAGAAAAGTTTTGCCTGCGGCGCAATAGATAATTCTTTACTCTCTTATGAAAATGAACAAAGCGAAACTAAAGAGAAAAATAGAAAGTAAAAACAGAAACCAAGTTGATTTGGCCAAACGAAAAATCGACTTTGAAAATGAAACTTGAAAAGAAAGTAAAACATTACTTTCCTTCCTATAGGATAAGGAAAGTAAAAAATGTCCATTCACATTTCGCGTCCACGAAAACCTTTCCTTACGACTAACGAGTCGCCAGCTGCGTGCAAATCGTTTTTGGCTTGGAATGGAAGGGTTATTCAGAATTGGCAAAGGACATTGGTATTGAACTTGTGAGTGATGAGGAAATGTGACATCTAACCTTGACTGACGAGGAAGTGTTGTGAAATCAAGGTAACGTTCTAGTGCAGGGGTTCCCAACCGGGGGTATGCGTACCCCTGGGGGTACGTGAGAGACCTTGGGTACGCGAGAAAAAATTGTGTAATGGCGGACAGAGGCAATTTTTGAATTTTGATGGGTTATCAATGCACTACAGTCCTGAATTTTGACCTCAAGGTATAAAGTACTGATTTTTTTTTTTTTTTTTTTTTTTTTTTCATCATTTACTGGCAACCCAACTGTGGACCCCACTAAGAATAAGGGACCTTACGGTGTCCCGTAGGTTACGATAAGGGTCTCTGCTCAGAATAAGGGTCTCCTCTGGGTTGCAAATTGCAAAGTCTCTGAAGGAACAACGGGAACGGGACCCACAATCAGCTAATATCGTTCGCGTGTTGAAAATTTTTGCCAAATTTCATCAAATGCGTTTCAGAAAATCAGAAACCGTGGGGGGAACGTGAGAAAATTTGCGTTGGGGCTTATGAACCATTTGGGAAACAATCAGACAATCTAAATGAAAGATAGTCGAGTTACGAATTTGATCGTGGATCTCTCTACGTTCATTCTGAAAGCTGAAAGTGGATTTAATAAAAGACTACCAATTAGATACCTCTTCTACGTATCTGGAAGCTGCTCCCTATTTCAATTAATAAACTTGGATGAAACTCGTTTTTTCTTTCGCGTCATAACATTTGCAATTCTCCTGGTATCGTTATTTATTTTACAGAAAAATATCGAAGAAAACTAATTTTATAGTTGATCAACGTATCTGAATACGTCTTGAATCTCACCCAACTTTTTAGCCAGCGGCAGTAGCATGAACAATGGTTCTCTGATAGCTACAACGCTCGCCTTGGATTACTCAAGTTTATACAACATTGCGAGAGGAGAATTTGGCTCTACTTTACTGACCAATTAATTCGAGAAAAACTCACTCCTTTGGAAACAATCACAACCCGTGTGTCTCCAAAGCTGTGTACACACATAGTCGACCGGCCGTCGATCGATGTCGACTGAACTGTCCACACAACCTCGACAACATAGATTTATCTCGTCGATCGACGACCAGTCGACTATTTTTTTACACATCTTAAAGCTGTGTCCACACATAGTCGATGGCCGTCGACTACGTGTGGACACAGTGTAAGGCACTGACGTCTCTGGCTGATTGTCTCTAAGGCACTGACAACTGAGGTTACTCAGAGGTAAATAGATATCGGAACGTATATTCGTACATAGGAACTGATCTGTGCAAAACATTAGACCGATGACCTTTTTTGGCCAACAATGACCCTGATCAAATTTGACACTTCCTGAAGATAAGAGCGATACTCGAGCGAACAATGTGAAACTCAAGTACTAAACGTCTCAACCTTATGAGTATCTACATTCACTAGCAACTCACTTCTGGTCATTCTCGTGTTTTCCATAAGACATTTCATAAGTGCAAGGTGTCTCAAGACACTGGGAGTTGGTTCGTATAAGATCAATCATTATGACCACCCTAAAGCTATGATTGTCAATGTCATGGGATATAATTAGTGGTACTTCTTGGTCACATGTGTTGCTTGCAGCAGGAGTGACCAGGTTGGAGTGAATTTCCAGTATTGTTCTAAGGTTATAGTACAAGAAACCATTTTCTTGAAACAGTTTCGATAATTGGTTATTGGTTCAGTGCCTGTAACTGTGGTTAGTTGAGTAAATAAATAGGTTTCTTGCACTAGTAGTATGTTCAGCTATTTGTGGCTTGGAGATCTTCATATCCAAATTCTTCCTGCCTTTGTGTCTTCTCGGACGGGATTCAGTTCCTCAACGTGATCCTCAAAGCCCATAGTAAAGAGTAATCACTAATCACGTATTTCCTACCCAACAACAATCATGGTTTCCGATCCACACAATCACCAAGCTCAACGCTCCTTATCTCCTGTGATCCGACAAGAACAAATGAAGAATCCAATGTGGTACCTAGAGATTACAGTAGATGTTAGTTGATTGAACTTTCAAAGAAGACATAACAGAATGAATAGCTCGAAGACATAGGCGGTTCTTGCCTAAATTTTTGGGGGGGCTTGATTTTGAAGGTACACCTGATTTAGCTTTATGTAAAAAATCTGGTGTGAACGGTACACATCAACCTAGGTATGTGAAACCGGTACTCATCATGATGGTGGCGGGGGTACGTGAGATTAAATTCGGGTGCCCAAGGGGCACGCGGGCGAAAAACGGTTGGGAACCACTGTTCTAGTGTGCCGAGCCTTATGCTGCCGCCACCGTACATAATAAAGAGCGGTCGTTCTGTTACGCCAAGGCGGCCAAGGGGCGGAATATCGAGAAATACTCGGGTGGGTATTGTTTAGTTGAGGTGTCTGGAATGAGGTCTTATTTGGGCAATAGAAATGAAGGACATTTTATTATCTTTATGACTTATAATTCTGACTGTAGCGGATAATATTTTCTATTTTCATTTCTATTTTCAAAATACTTTTCCTTTTTCTTCTTTTCTTGGCGTGTCACATTTTCGCTCCATTGATTATGGATGGAAGGGAAGTCAGAATTTTCCAGAGGTTATCTGTCCTGACAACATCAAAAACCCTTGAGAGAAATCAGTGAACTGTGGAGTCTAGGGTTGCCAGATCATTTTCAGCCCAAAACGGGACAAGCGACCTAAAACGTCAAAAAAAAGGGATTTTGGATGAAAATACGGGACAAGCAGCTTTTTAACCCCCCGCCCTAGCCCTCACCCTGCAATTTTTGGAAGAAAAAAAAAACATTCAATTTTTAAAAAATCAACTGTTTTTTCTTCACTCTCCTGTCTGTACTAAGTAAATAGTGTAGGTATATTTATAACTCTGTGGTGGAATGGTTGGTTAAGGTAAGGAAGAACAAACTAATGATATGATGATGATCACGATGCGCCATGATCGCAGAAACAAACACAGAAGTCGGAAGTTGAATAGTTTATCTTTGGCGAAAGACAATATTAATGATCTACCTACATAGAACATGTTGTGATAGTGTGTCCCTTGATCTTACGGTGTTATTACGTCTTGGGTCAAAAATTATGAAGCAAGTACTTACACAACATGTTAGTTCTATTGAGTATACAGTATACCTATGTAGGTATACGTAAGAACACATTTAATTTGAATACCTAGTTAAAGCGTTTTATACTCGCACGATGCAAAAGCAGGGTTCTTTGTGACGACATCGTTGATGAGAGACCAATGCCATTGAAGATGTTCTCGAGAATATTTCTGTCCATTCCACTAAATTTTAATTCGTGTTCCTCGTTAATTTATATGTTCATTTCAGTGTCAAGTGTCATATCTATTATGTTTTTGTTTGTTTTCATTTGTCTCTGTTATTTCGCTCAAAAGGGAGACATGGTTTTCTAAAAATACCAAAATTGAGGTCAATCTGAAAATAAATGAGTAGATAAATAAATAAAGTTCTTTTATTAAACGAGGAAGACACTCGTGGCCTTGCCAATGAATCCAATGATTGTGGAATGTATGTTTTTACATATGTTCAGTGTGTAATTCATATATAATTTCCTGTTGGTTTTACATATGTATGATCCAATGAATGGTGGAAATTGAGAATCACTATCACTCCTACTCTAGTCATGGGTACTTATGCTTATGCCTTTACCATTATGCTTATGGCTCATATCAACTATGCTATGATTAATATTATAAATAGCATGTTATGGACAATGTATTGAAATCATTCTACATGAGGCCCATACCCCATATATTACTAGTGTAATGCCTGGACACTGGACAAGACGGATAACAACTTGATTAATATGTTTTGACTTTATCTTTATTTATCACTTTGGCACAGCACTATGGTTCCGGAAGTGGACTAAAGACACTAAAGTATCTCGCGAGAGTAGTTAAAAACTGACCGGGTTTGGTCTGGGCCAGATGATACAGATTAAAATTTGGCCCCTAGCAGTTGGCTTTTTTTTCAGACGGACCTAGTTCAAAAATGCTCAAGTCCCTGACTAATCTCCAGGGCAAGATGTTTCCTCAAAATTGGAAACAAGAGAGCAGAACAACAGCAGTCACACTGAGTGGCCATATATAGGTAGGTACTCGTTCTACCTATGTTCCTTTAAAAATCGCCATTGATAATAAGTTTGACCTTTGATCAAGTTTTCTGAAAGTAAATCGTTCACACTCAAACTACTAGTGGCTTACCTTATTTTCTATTTGACTAGGGCCTCAAATTCCGTTCTAAACCCACCCATTACTATTAATGGGTGAGATTTAAGATACGGGTGACCAAGGTCCAAGCACTAGCTAATAAAATCTTGATTATCATAGGACTATGAACCAATATTGATCTTGAAATGGAATATAAAAATCAATCACAATACAATATTTATAGCTGAAGGCTGACAATCAATAAGTAGGTACTTAACTACCAATATGATAACTGAGCATAGTCGATATAGTCGTAGAAAAGTGACGTTTGACAGGTACTGGGAGAGAGTGATCTAGAGCGAAAAGATTTATATCTTACAAATTTTATTTGTTTGACCTTGAGCCTATCAGAAAACCTTCTTCCTAGCCAACATACCCTTCTATGGAAACTTTGGACCCTAGGTTCCCAACCTAGGGGTGATTCCCCCCACTAGGGGTTATTTTTCCCACTAAGGGTACAAGTGTAGTGGCGTACATACTTTCTTTTTTGGAGCCCCCACAATGTTCCACCTCAGGGGGCCTCTTGGTCAATCAAGAGGACAGGGGGAGATAGAGGGATGAATATTTCAAATTGTAGGCATTTTGGGGCCCCGGATGTGTCCCACTGTCCCTGTGGGGCCCATAAACGGGCTTAACGTGTGTGGTGAAAAAAGCTAGAGACTAGAGACCCAGGTCCGTCAGACAATCTGAGCGTGAGAGGCGGGCACAAGTGGTAAAACTCCTAAACGAATGGAGTAGGTTTCTCATAGACTCTCTACTTTAGCCATGGTGTCCTTCTCGTTTCGACCAACCCCAAGTGGTATGAGGTGTGATAGCTAGCGGGTGGTTAGCGACCTGGAGGTAGCAGTTCGAGTCCAAGTCAAGTCATTAAATTTATCAAGGTGTATTAATGCGAGGGACATTTGTGACAAGTATCTACCTATTCATGCTTAATCCAATTCAAATTCCTTTCTTTCTTGCTTATATCCAAGTTTCAGTAGGTACCTACTCATTACTTACGTATTACTTGCCCCTTTGGAACACCTTTGTGACAGGAAAAATTTGGGTGTGCCAGAAGCTGGAAAGGGGAGTGTGTCTTTCCAATCGAGTTATGTAAGCCCTTAAAATTAGGTGAATATTGGTAGTTTATTTGAGTTAAATTAGGCGTAACATACCATTATACACCAGCATTGTTTGAACTTTGAAATGCAAGTGACCGTAAGTAACCAAGAAGTAACTACCTGTGTGACCTTCTGAAGGTATGTACCTACAGTCTCGGAACCTATGTTTATGAGTTTATGTCACTTTTGTCTTTCTTCTATTCTCCCCCTTTGAGTTGGCACAGGAAAATTAAGGCAGCAAAGGAATGTAATCTGTTTGGTATGACCTTATTAACAATTTCATTGGTGTGGGTGGTGTAACCTCTGGCCCTGAAAAGGACCAAGTTTCCGGAAACCTTACTCCGAAATATCGGCCTGTAGAAGGAATGATTTCTACACATAAGTACCTACCTACACATTGGGGGATTGAGGCAAAAGCCGGCAGATGTCCCCTTTCAATCGTCCACCAGGGGTGGATGGAGGGACTAGCTACTTTAAAAAAGTACCTACAGACACATACCTACCTTCCTACTAAGTTTATTAAGAGCATATATAAAAAGTAGGTACCTATATCTACCTACTATTTGTAGGTAGATATGTATTTGTAAATTTAGTAGGAACTGTGTAGGACTTTCTAGGTAGGTACCTACTCTACTTTCTTTTAGCCCCGAAAAATCGACCTGTAGAAGTAATGAACTTTACAGACCCTATATGTATTGTGTTTGTGAGTTTGTGTCTCACTATTTCCTCATTTTTGGACGAACATAAAATCGGAAGTTTGGTCGGTAGGTTCCAAATTTATTTCCGTAAGCCCCTGGCTCCTGGCCCTGGATACTCAAAAAACTACAAACAGCACAAAATCTCCTCCCAATATTCTAGAGCAGGCTTGTCCAACCCGCGGCCCGCGACCTCATTTTTGCGGCCCGCCTAAAAAAAAAAAAAAAAAAAAAAAAAAAAAAAAAAAAAAAAAAAAAAAAAAAAAAAAAAAAAAAAAAAAACGAAATGAGAAATAACAGTAAATATACTAAATAAAATAATTAATGCATGAAAATTTTTCTAATTTATAAAAATTATCCAGTTTACCTTACAAATTTCATAGTTAGTTTTCATAATAAATTATAATTATATTATAATTACATTACACCAGGCCATCCCCCCCCCGTGAGTTGAGTTTTTGCGGCCCGCCAACTCTCTACCTTGGTCTCTTGCGGCCCTCGGGTGCCCTAAGGTTGGACAACCCTGTTCTAGAGCCTGACCAGCCCCAGCTTTCTGTGTTCACGATCAAGCATGTTTGCCAGTGGTTCCAACTTCCCAGCCTGTGTATCGTGTACCTATTTGATTCAGTAAATTCAGTTACACAACGCACGCTGTACTGTTCGCTTCGCAACCACGTATCGGAGGAAATCAAAAGTCAGTTATTTTATTTTTTTGAAAAAAATAGAATAAAATCTGAGAGTTTTTTTGTTGCCTTCGATAGCTCTATTGTTTTTGCTAAAAGTAAAGAAATTATAGAATTTATTTTACGCTTTTTGATCATCCAAATTTTCGTGTTTTTCTGTGTGTGATAAAGAAAGTGTTTTTTTTTTTTTTGTCACCTGCAAAAATTTGATGAAAAAATGATGTCTTCCAAATCTATTGTTTCCCTGAAAAATCCGAGCTCAATTTTGAACCAGGTAAGCTTTTGTCATACTTTGCCTTATTCATTATTCTCTTGGATGGATACCTGTGCATGGGAAAGGTGAACTTCCACAGTGCCAAAATTTGGGGGGTGTCTGGGGTTCAGGGACAGAAAATGTCTAACAAAACCAGCTTATCACTTATCACGTGGTTTTTATCCCCCCCCCCTCGTAATAAACTATTTTATCATAGGCCTTTTCCTGATCCATGCGTATTATTTTACACTTTGAGTTCTTAGTTTAAAATAAAATTGGTGTCCTGTGACCTAAAGATGATTAAGCCAGCGACCTACCTCAAAACGTGTTTTGGAAAATAAAGTCTAAAAACTGACCATCCAAATTTTCAGCTGATTACATTACTTTTCTCCCAATAGGGTCAGGGAAGGAAAAACGTGTTATCAGAGATCCCCGTGAAAAATGGTTCAAATTGAACCAAACACTAAATTATTGTAATTCTGTGGATTTGTCATCAGAAAGTAGGTACCTTTTAAATCTCCCTAGTTGGGGTGTCACTGTCCCTTAAGGACAACAAAGTCCAGGAAAAAAGGCGTGCCCTAACGAGCACTGGAGCAGTGATACCACAACCCAAGTTAAAAGGCATTTCACATGCCTTGTGGATATCACATTATCACGAGCCCAATTCTTCTCCCCCTGGTTATCATCAAATTCAAAGAAGTTGTCCTCACGAGGTTGAGTCGCTCCGAAGTCCGAGCTCAGAGCCGACAAAACTTCGACCCTTCCGGGAATCGAACCCGGGACCTTTGGTGTTCATGCTTCCTAATTTCCTTTCCCAACACGTAGTCCCTGAGTGTGTTTCAAGAATGGAGGGAATTTGCTAAACACATTTGTAAAAAAAAAAAAAAAAAGTGTGTTTAAAAAAGGGGGGAAATTTCTAAAAAAAATTTTAAAAAAAAAAAAAAAAAAAAAAAAAAAAAAAAAAAATACAATATGAGTATGAGCATGTCATAAGTCGTTTTGTGTAACATATTGTAGTTCTGTCATTACGCAATTTGGCTTGATTATCCTGTGAAATCCTATGTCTGGTCGAACAATATTATCAGAGCAGCCTAGAGTAACAATAGGTTTACATTCTAATAACGTTTTGTTCCAATTGTGATTTTTTTTTTTTTTAATTTCCTCTTTTTGTAATAGACTTTATCTTGAGTGGAACTTAAATGTGCTGAGGTTAATGCCCGAGGCATTTTCTGCCACCTAATCCCTAGAGGCCTACAGTTTCATGATTGGCTGGCATTCAAACCCGCGCCCTCCTGTTAACACCTTGTCTATTGAAGTCCGAAGTAGCTCCCAGGTCTACAGTCTCATATTGAAAGGCTCTTTGGGTGTATGCGCCAAAGTAGACGCAAAACCTCCAAAAATTAACTTTTACATAGAGGTAACATGCAACTGTAAGCCTGGTTTTACATAGAGGTAACATGCTACTGTACCTCGTAAGCCTGGGAGTTACAAGCAACAGCTGATATGCAAACATTGATTCTCGACAAGATGAGTTGGTCAAAACCCTCTTGAAAGTCTTAACAAGCTAACACCATGTACCTAAACCTATCTCTCAAATACGCTTGTTAAACGTTGAAAATTGGCTTCATAATATTCCAAGCATTTCTCACCCACCTGCTGACTTCAATATTTGCACATTCCAGCCAATACCCGGGCATAAGAGCTCTTTTCATAAAGGTTTAGAAGCACAAGTAGTGCTTTATTTAGACCAGGGGTGGCCAGACTTTTTTCGTTGCGGTTCCCTTCTTAACTTTCAAAAGTGTTCGAGGTTCCCCCCCCCCCACCCACACCCAAAGAATAAAAAATAAACTCACCAATTTTTGTTGCTAAGCCATTTTTCTTTAAAATGGCATCTGCCAACTTCTGGAAATCCACTTCATATCGAACCCTCGAGCGGTCAAGGGTCAAGCGAAAACTAAAGTAAAGGTAAACCCCTTCCTCCCTCTCGCTTTGCTTTCTTCTCTTTCCAAGAATCAGTGAATTTCTTTTTACAACTTGTTTCCGTATAGCTGCGTTTACCACACTTCAAACCGATGCCGATGGATAATAATACCTATGCAGTAGGTACCTATGTACCTACCAAAATATTCAAAATATCTCCATTAGGTACTCAATAAGGTATATTTACACTTTTATTTTTTTCCATTTTTTTTTTGGTTCCCTCAAAATAAGCTTGCGGTTCCCTTAAAATGGGCTCGCGGTTCCCAAGGGACCCGCGGTTCCCGGTTTGGCCACCCCTGATTTAGACTGTCAGCTAAGAACAAGATGTCCCATTATGCCAACAGTCGAGCAGCTCTTTATTGATATAATTTTCGTTACGACATCATTTCGATTTGCTGATAAACTCAATAACTTTGCTTAATCCTTATCAATTTCCCTCCAAATCATGCTGATTTTGCTAAATCTTGTTTTGTCTGGGAGTTTAGCTCTGAATGAGATATTGAGATGCTTGTCTCGGACTCAGCCAAGTTGATTATTCTTGTGTCAGGTTTCTCGTATTGGTTTTAACATAACATCACAATTAAATCGTCTACGTGATGATCGATGATACCAGAATGAATTGTGTGTTGTAGACAGTACTTATATTGTTTCGATTGGGAGTTGCACTCGCAGCGAACGCACAAATTGCACATGTTCCCTCCACCAATGGGGAACCGAATGGTTGACTGCAACTGTTCTATTATGGAGATCAGTGTTTCCCAACCTTTTCCCCTTTTACCTCCACGCTAGGACTGAAAAGGCACCTTTTGTGATAACGTGGAATTTTAGATGAACTGTCATCTGCATTTTGCGCAGAAGTCGTAATGCCAACATCAATTCAGACCCGGGAGTGAGTGTGAATGTTCACAATCACAAAACTCTGGAGGGTTTCTGTTTCACCATTATCACAAATTTTTCGTGATTTGTGATTTGAATCGCATTCATTTACCGCTCCAGACTTTGTCTCATGAGCAAGCAAGTTTAGAAGGAAATGAAGGAGCCAGTGACTAGTTTTCTTATCAGTGATAGGCTGATAGCATGCAAAATAGCTAAGTACTTTTTACTTTCTATTACTAATGTATAGTGAAGCTATATGTACTAGTTTCTTTATTTAATCTAGTCACTAGATTCTAGTGCGGCTCGGAGGAAGAGCAGTTCTACCCTAGCAATCCTTGCAAAGTGAGCCATTGCCTCAAGCACTAGGTTTAGGCCTGAACAGGTTAAAACCTTATGATTGAGCGCAAGCAAAATTAATACATCCTGAACAAATTTTTGCATGTGATTAATCCATCATTAATCACTACGTACATAAAACTTAAACCCCTTGGCCTCACATGAGTGAGAATCGCATTCCTTGACAAGTGATTGCATCATTTTAGTTATTGCGTGGACAAAGTCTTCGAGATCTGAAACTTACGGCCGTGTCTGCAGTCTGATGGTGACATTATGTGCCAGGAACAGCACTATAAAAATAGTAAAATAGAAAGTAAAAATAATGCATCTTGAGCCAAAAGAATTAGGGATTTTTGACCAATCAGCTAGCTAGCTGATCCGATATAGATTTAACCACTGAGATTGTAAACCTGGGCGTAAGTGCTCAGTAGGTCTGGTCCCCATGAAACACCGAAGTTGAGCACCGTTGAGCCTGGTGTATACTTGGATGGGTGACGGAATATGTAGCATATTCTGTTGGCTGAGTTGGCTCCTTCAACGTGCTTTTGGTACAATCCGTATAATGTACCCTACCTACATAACTGCATACTCATTACTTGCTCGTAAGTGAATGGTTTTAAAACATTTACTTAAACGTCATATTTTGAGGTGAATTGGTAACATTAGATGTTAAGCCACTGTTAGCCACAACTGAAACATTCGATGACAGCGACCAAGGGTTACACTTGGTTTGTAACAACTGGATTGTGACAGTTAAATTACTGGTCACCAATGTCAGATTTGACATATGACTATACATAATACATTTATTGATGACAATAAATCATAATGATACCTACATCTATTGATATCGATGAACCCTTGAGTGGAAGGTAACCGGGTGAGGTTAATGCCTGCGGCCTTTTCCATCACCTAACCCTGATTTTACACCTCTTTAACACCTATAGTTCTATTGTGCGGGGAAAAAATCAGATATAAATGCGTATAAAACTCCAGTCTCGACGGAGTGTGAACCCTCGTCCTTGGAATTACTAGGCTTTCGGTCCTAAAGTGAAGACCACTTTTTATGGAGCCTAAAGATCTTTTTAATCGTGTTGTATGGACATTGCAAAGTTAGCTCAGTTCTCAGTTATAGTTAGATACGTTTATTCGTACATATTACGTAGGTACGAGGTATGTAAAAGTACATACAAATTCTACATATAAGTAGGTAACTGGGTACCCACTACTCTGTTAATTAAGTACCTACCTATACATATTTTTGTAGTTTTAATACATAGTTTTCCTTAGAATCGAGTGATCTGACGTTGTTCATACCTATGTACCACTATGTATATTTTGTGCAAAAAATTATTTATCTTATCTAGCAGGTAGATTCTAGACTCTTCTAGTGAGAAATAATGATTCAACCATTGACCATTGTCGATGACGGTCAATAATTGTGGCGATAATAAGATTGGTTTTCAATGTATTCTTAACAATAGGTTCAAAATCCATATTTTTTTTACTATAATTATATTGCTAGATTTATTCTTCTTGCCTACGTTTTGTTCAGTCACGTTGTCTTAGCATGCAGGAGGTCCGGGTTTGATCCCAGACATCCAGTATGACATTTTGGCATACCTTTGGCATATCACACATAATACTTGAATTCACACAATGCTTTTTCTGCTTGTTCATCATTGTCGTTGCTATCTGCTGGTAGGTAACTAAATTTTTCATGCTCACTTAGCGACTTAGCGACCAATTTGACGGTCCACTACTAATCATTTGTCTCTCTCAACATGTTGTCTGTTACCAATTCATATGTTAGTCTTGGTTATGTGTTATGTAGTAAGTAGGTACTAGTAACCTCCTTAGCTTGGCACACAGCAATTACTAGGATATGAGGTTCAATTCCGGTTTGTAAAATAGTTACTACTTCTGGTCAGAAAATATTATGTATTCATCTTGAACCTGATCAATGTGCTGGCTGAATGTGATTGTGTAATTTTGTTATTTGTTTCATTAAAATGACCCTCATTCACTCTCACTATCACTTTTTATTAACAACCCAAGTCTGATGAAACGAAATGTCTCGAATCTAATTTAATTAATTGTATTATTATACAAGTTTCGTGATGCTGGAGGAGTATTGTCACTACCTACGTACCATGGAGTTCGTGGTGTAACGTTGCTGGCATTTAGTTGGATTTCATGCCCGTATTTTAGCAGTTGCATATCGGGGTATATCTCAACGACTTGTGGTTATCTTTTGCGCAAGGACAAGGTCTTGTGTCAAGTTAAAGTCACTTGAGATATGCTTAAATAGCTGATAAACAATAATGTGATCATCTTTGAAACGAATGCCCACATGAAAGTAATAGAGGTCGCAATTTTCCCCGCAAATGTTCGATAATTACCTACCTTACCTAGCAGTCTAACTACAGAATTTAACAATGAAGCGAATATAAGCTAAGCTGGGAGTGTTGGGTATCATTAAAGGTACTTACTTACCTAGTAAAAAATAAACACAAATTAATTTGTGTTTCTTGGTTATGGTCTGTGAGAATGTGGTGTCCTTATCTAAAATGCTTCGTAGGGGTCACAAATTCAAATGGCCAATATTAAACGCTCATTTTCGCCACAAATTAAAAGAATTTTAAATTTTCGAAAAAATATAAAGATATATTGAAATGATCATTACCACGTTGACCATACCACAAGAAGCAATGATATTAACCATCTTGCAAGGTTACACCTGGTGAAATGTACGCAAGATTCATAAAGTTAAGATTCTGTACGAAACTCCTAGTGTCAGACAAACCACTAGTTAGTGTCTGGAAATTACAACACCTAGAATGTTTTCACAATTTTTCATCTTGAAATAGACTCAATAGCTCAATACCGATTAGTGCGAGGTTAGACTTTACCCGTGCTAAATTATTGGGCTCTTTCAGTAACCAAGTGTTAAAACTAAATGAAACAGCTTGTTAACTCAGCAGTTGCAGCAAAAACGGACTGAAATCTGAAACATGCCTATAACTGGATCGAATTATTGTGTTTTTATGACGTTTCAGTTTACAGATATACTTTTGTACCTACTTAAAAGGTTCATTTGTTTGCTAACTATGACCTCCATGTCCCTATGTTGTTAAGTATAAGTTTCTTGCTTATGTTTAAACGGTTTAACTTTATTAGATAAATTAATATTTTCTTTAAAATCATTTCATTTCATCATAAATATGTAGAGAACTATTCAAAAAGCTTCAATTAATTAAGATACTAAATCTAAAAAAGTAGGTAGGTACCTAAAAAAGAACAGTTAAAAACAAACAAACAGATTTGTTGAATGAACGTACCAAATCTAGGAAACTACCTAGAAAGCTTCAATGAATGTACGATTGACTATTCTATGAAGGCGGTTGTAGGGAACCCCTCTGTGTTAAATAACCTCACTTCTCTCATGATGCGACAGAACACAACAATTTCATGAGAGTATGAGAGTCCACACTGTGCAGTAGATTAGATAATTGTTATTTTACATGACACTTGTCATGTACAGGGTGTCATGAGGCACAAAGTTTTAGAGTGAACTGAACCAAAGTTTGCACAAAGTCAACATAAGACTGTAGTCCCGACCGTGAGATCAATTGCATAATGCGCGATGTTTATCTTAGCAGAACCTCCGGTACTCCTGAGGATCTTGGTAACCCACGCAGTGTTTGGTTCAGAGGTTAGCCACCTTTGAGGTTGACAGAGGGAAATGAAGAGAGGTTATTAGTTAACACTTGTAACGAGATATGTTCAGTTGTTCAGGGTGGGACATAATCGAAAGTAAGGGACACCGGTGGGACGTTTTTATTTCGTAGCAATGAAAGAACTGCTACATTAGACGCATGTGGTCTGTGTCATAGTATGCCCCTCGGTGGTGTAGTGGTCAAGACGCTCTTCTGGTAAGCAAGAGGGCATGGGTTCAATCCCGACAAAGGTGTGGAATTCTGTCCGATATTTTCAGGGTGGAACATGAATTACGGTCCCCAGCAGGCCGAAGTTCCATCGGATAGTACTAGATAGATACGATTTCTGGTCTTACAACGACGCGCGGTCGAATCAAGGAGTAGTCTAGTAAAAACAGGATTATTGAAGCATGGTTATGTCAGCCAGTGTAGGATTAAGCACATGCCCACATGTGCTAGACTTGTCATCTGGTTAGGTTAAGCTCAGGACAGACTACAGAAACGTTTTACTTGTACACTTGTTGTATTATGTTGTATGGATGCGTTTATTTGTTTATGAACAAGTAAACTAGACAGAATAGATGTGTGTGTTTAAAATGTACAATTGTACATAAGGATAACTAAGGTTGTTTAAGACTTGGAAGTCCTATTACTCCAACATAATATCAATTGAATTTTATTACTTGGCAAGCTAAGTTTAAGTTGGTGTTCATGGATTTTTTTTTCTTATCTACAGAACCTTTACCGAGGTAAATCTTTATTACTGGCAATCTTGTCGTTTATAATTTTCATCCGTATTCTATTGAATGGATATTATGTTAAGCTGGGGCATCATTGTCTCATAAGAGCAACTTTGTCCATCTCCCTTTCCCTTATTTTTCGAATAGGTATGCCCCAAAGTCGTACATCATTGATCCTTCCTTTGAAAATATTATGTATTTCTTTGAAAATATTATCTAAGTATTTAATGTGAAGTACGAGTATTTACCTACTTAAAACCTGGATTTTGCAGAAAGACTTCTAGCGTTTTGTTATAGCGTCCTTTCACCAAATCATCTTTTGTAGGTCCAGCCAGGCATATTTAGGTAATAAGGAGCACTTTTATGTAACTATAATTTGCCTGTTGGTTGTGACCACCATATAGGTACGAGTACTTACTGGTTTTATACCAATAGGTGTCTTGTGGTTGCTAGGATACCTAACAGGAGTACGAACCCGTCGTTTTATAGTCAAATACCAAGAGCGTTCAGCGCCAAAGTACTTAATTACCTAACTTAAACCGCTCGTTATAAAATAATAAAAAACATTCACATAGAATACCTACATAGATGCATGGAATCTTGAATCTTCCTTGTGTCATTACTACATAATACTGTACGTTTTACACCGCAGGCAAATTACCTGTGGATTCCCATTGTGAAAATAAACTCATAAGCGTGACCGGAATCACTTGGGAGGTTGGGTGGAAGAGCTACAGGAGTTTTTTTGTTACCTATTACACAATAATAGTGAAAAGTAATAAGGAACTAAGTATCTATATCTTCCTAATACCGATATTAATATATGGGAGAAATAACAAGAAAATAGAAAAATGTCCGGTGTTACTCAATAAGTAAGAATCTAGAATTATTATAGAAAGTAATAAGTGCATAATAAAAAGGAGGAAAAGTTATACTTAGAAGGATTTAAAATGAGCCATAGCCTGTAGCGCTCGGACACTGGGCAGAAATTTTGATTTTCACTACTAAAAGCACCTCAAGGCTAAGCTCAAAGAAGATTTTGTATCAGGCTTTAATGAAATGCTCGTAACATATTCTCGAACTCTAAGCAAGAACCTGGCTTGGAAGTTACTTTTCATTTCAAACCCCATTTCACGTTCTCATAATAACAAGACTCAGCGAATTCTGATCGCGCCTTAACCAAGACCTTGAACTTGGTTATGCCAAAATCTTGTTTTCATTCCATGCTTCCTCGATGTATGTAATAGCTGTGGCTTTGGAACGTATAATTGTTGCGCCTTCCACGATAAGCATAAATTATGCTGACAGTGGTAGGAAGTTCTACTACGTTTTCCATTCACTTGGTTCGTTTCGCGGCGTATTTTTTAGCTCTTTCAATTGTGATGCCTTCTAGAATGCGAAAAATGCGCAACACTGACAATGTCCTCGGATTTGTTGACATAATGCTCGGGATTCTCGGGAATTTCTCGATAGGTACTTGTCCAATCCAAGTGTTGCAAAGTAGACCTTGGTCATGGATTGCGAGGGTGAAGGGACTTGTCAGTCCTTAGTCGTATAGGTAAACAGGGTGCCTTTCTCTATGAAATTTACATAGTAATCTCATGTTACCTCCGTCAGTCACATGTTACCTCTGACCATGGTCGGAGACTTCTCCCGAACGTTCTCAGGACATTCTCAGAGGTAACATGGGAATGTAACATGAGATTGTAAACCCTAGGACAGGGTTTCTCAAAGTGTGCACCAACCGCGAGACATTTCCAGGTTTTTTTTAATATGTAAATTCAAACTTAAGAATTGAAAAAATTCAGGAAAAAAAGTACCCCCTGCCCCACCCCAGCTCACATATAAGTTAGGCATTGTAGGGGCACCGCACAACTTTGAACGGTCATTTAGGGCACCGCGGCCCAAAAAGTTTGAGAACCCCTGCCCTAGGATATTCAAAGTATGATTGTTACGCGATTTAACATTTTGATTAACAAATTTGGTCGTGGTCAAAGGCTATCATTTCAATTTTGGTAGCGATAAAAAGAAATCATTAATTTATTCATTACCCTTCTCCCGTCACGTGATAAGTGATACTGATAGTGATAGGCCACGTAACTCCTAAACGGCCATATAGAGACCTTCTGAAGTGACTTTGAAACTTTCTGATACTTGCCTGCCTCGGTGGTGTGGTGGCCAAGACGCTCGCCCGGTAATCAGGAGAGCGTGGGTTCAGTCCCAGCTGAGGCACAGAATTTTATCCTCAATATAATTTTGATACTTTGCCCATAAAAGTCGTATTTAAGCTTACTGCTGGAGTGAAGGGACATTTCAGTACTTATCGAGAATTATAAAAAGTAAAAAGAACCATTATTATGTACCATTTACTACTCACCTAATTGATAAATAAATATTTGTATCCTATTCTGCAGGGGTAAAGGGACTTTTCAGTCTTCTCCTAGCAGTATAAATTATGTATTTTGTGTTCTATTATATTGTCAATGATAGTTATCAATCACCACAAGGTTCTATTCTGACGTTGATTCTTCTCGGATTGACTAGTTAGTCAGTCAGTCAGTCTTTTGTCTTATTGTGTATACTGAAATGACGAATGCCTAGAGTCCTAGACAGTAGGTAGGTAATAAAGCAAGAGTTATATCACATTTTTTATAGGCCACGTGGTTTGAACTAAGTGGTCCAGACAGCCGCCCGGCAATCTAGGGTCCCGAGTTTCAAACCCCAATCGAGGTAGAAAATTTATGTGGGAACTTATGTTTGAAATTCAATCTAGGTAAATTATGAAAACTTTTTCCTACAAAGTAAGTGGATGTACCTATTAATTCTATTGAGCGGGAAGAAAAACTTGTGAGTAAAAAATTAAAATATTGCATACTTTATTTAAATCTTTTACTAAGAAAAAAATATTTTGTACGTTTGTAGGTAGGTATCAGTAAACAGATAGTCTGTTTTGATCGTTTCGAGTTGAAACAATTAAGTGGGTCTAATTATCTCAAATTAGCGAACGCACTCATGATACTTAAGAGATAATTCAAAAAACGATCTTGAAATATTCTGTCTGTTCTCGTGGATATTCATAATGACCAATGACGAAAGTGCTTGACGTCACAGCATCTAATGAGTCCAGATGTGAACCTAATTGATAGCCAACCTGTTGTATTCACAGCCAACCTGTTGTACTCACGTGGTTCAATTCGCGTCATTCCGTACGTGGACGATTGTTAAATCTGGTGCACACCACATGTCTCCTAACTTGGTCTTTCGACAGATCTTCTAATCTGGTCTTTCGATAGATCATTCCGTGTGTCTGTGATATTTTGGCAAATTTCTCGTGTTAGGCCGGCCACTTACTATCAGGTAGACTTGACAGGTACACCCGAACAGATGCGCTTGTCAGGTATACCTGATCGTGTATGGCAGCAATAATAAGTCTCTCAGGTGACATGTCAGGTCTACCTGATATTGAATGGCCAGCCTTGGGTTTAGGACTACCAAGTTCCCTTAGGTCTCATCTCTGCTGATGAGAGCCAAATGCTCGAAACATCTGTCCAGGGATATTCTAACACTAACCCAGGGGTCAGCAATCTTCTCCTTCACTCGAAAACCTTAACTCGGGCCACTCGGTCGAAACTCGCATCAGATTTTCAAAATATTCACTCGGTTCATTTCGCGCGTCTGACGATCTTTCCCGATCCACCCTACTCCTTTTCTTCTTCAGTTATTTCAGTGTATTGTCGATGGTCACGATGTCGACTATAATATAATATATTTATGTGGACACAGCTTTGTCTCTGTAGTCCCTTCCCTATCTATAGTTCACTCGTACAATTGATTTACTCTCGTGTGGTTATTGTTTCTGATGGAAATAAATTCATAAACGTGTTAACTGTTCGAGCTAATAGAGACACACGGCTAGTTTGTTGCTGATATGCCTGCCAGTTTAGACTCAAAACTCTTCAGTCACTTCAGTAAGATTCGCCCCCATTTATCGTCCCCCTTTTCGTTTTTTTTTTGATCGTGAGCTCACGTACCGTGAGGGCGGTGTAGCTATCGTGAACGAGAGGACTTTGAACCACATCTTTCCGACTCCCCATGAGTTCACGTGACGTGAGGGTAGTGTAGCTATCGTGAACGAAATCACCTACTATACCATTATGGGACAACTTTGAACCACATCTTTCTGACTCCCCATGAGGTCACGTGACGTGCAGTTGTGTTTCAAAGTGTGAGACATGAAGATTTCTGCTGCTTAAAGCTAGCGCAGTAGGTTTTTAAGCTGCGTCTGTAATGCTCTACAAACTCGACATTGAATGAAATGTCTTCGATAAAGAGGAAGTCCATAAAAAATAGAGGAACACAACAAAGAAAACGGATAATAATGGTCCAGACCAAAGAAAAAATATAAAAAAATAATTTAAAAAAAAGGGGGGGGGGGAGTAATGGAAGAGCGAAATGATAATGTTGCTCCTAGGAAGAAGTGTAGATTTCAAGGCCGCTAAATAATTTCCGTGTAAAAAAACAGTAGAATGACCATGAACAGCCAGAGCAGAAATAGTCATAATGAAGTAAATGTGCTGGCTGGTGGGTAGGTATTGTATAGGAGACACTTGTACCAAGTGACTGACTGGTAGCTCCCCAGATTTGATTGGAAGATAACCAATCTGCTGGGGGGTAAAAAGAACGTACTGGAAAGGAAAATAGGTTTGTTCGAGAATTTGAATAGAATATACCTTGTTTATCCTGCTCGAATGAGACTAAAAAGTCCCTTCACCCCAGCAGTCTAAACAAGATCTCGTATATTTTATGGGTTTAAGAACATAGTTGCATAATGAATTTGGTGTTTTGAAAGCTATTTTTTTTTCTGGTTAATTTTAGTTAAATTGGATTAATCATAGTTTCTCAAAATTTTGGAATGAAAGTTTTGGTTTACCTTTGTTGAAAACGTCCCTAGCTCCTGGGTTTATAACCCAGATTTTGACATCTGTGCATGTGAAGAAGTGCAAAATTTTGACAACGTATGACTGCAGAGCCAAGGGACTACTAAATGAAATATTCGAACGTAGAAAATGATTTACATGTGTAGTTAATTAGTTATCAATAGTTTAGTAGGTACCCACCATTATTTGACCTTACAAAATAAATTACAAAAAATTACTGTGCGATTAGGCACGTCCGCAAAAAAGTAATATAACAGTTTGATGGGCAATATAATTGGCGGGATTCTTATCGCAATTCAATATTGACCTTTTTGCAATGAATTCGCGCCAATCAATATTCCGGAAGTCCCGAGGGGGTTTTGGGTGCAATTTTTCTGCTAGGGAAATAATCAATTATTATTATTATTTTAACTCTGATAAGTTGTTTTTTTTTTTGCAATGTCTAGCAGCAGAAACTTTGTAGAAGGAAATACTCATGTAGTAGGAAATAAAAAGTGAAAGTGAATTCAAGTAGCGCAATAATGATATCTACCTGAAAACCCAAACCTATGAAAACTGACCTCTCTACTTGAGATCAAGTTGGTCGTCTTTAGTGCTTTTAAAAGTCCCTCCACTTTGCTGCAAATATTCCAATATGCGAGAGGCCTAAATTACTCTTCATACTTTCTAGTAAAGTATACATAACTCATGTTAAATGGACCCATTCGTCTTTCACGACGTTAGTCTAAACTGGGCGTTATCGCTTGGGCAGCCTTATCACTGTTGTTATGAGCTTTTTTCATTAACACGCGGTCTAGGACGTTCAAGTTTTAGGTTATCTCTAGCTGCGTATTTTCTGTCTACAGAATCTACAGAGTGATAATAAAAATGTCTCCACTCGATTTTTTTCGATTTTGAAATCCAGCATTCAGAAAATGTTGACCGATTCCAATACCTACCTGGGCAGGTAGAGTTTGTCCGATAGGTAGTGTGATAGAAAGTTATGCTAACCACTCATACTCAGACCGTCCGTGATCTGGGTTTGTCAGACGGCCTGATTGAGGCTGGCCTTAAGCAGCGTGCAGACTGATCATACACTTCCAACACTTCAGACATTTCCGACAAATTTTGTATTTTGCTTCTTATATTAAGTAATGGTAGTATGTCGGAAGTGTTGGAAATGTCTGATACGGATAGGTGTGCGGACTACCATTACTTAACATAGGAAGCAAAATACAAAATTTGTTGGAAATGTCTGAAGTGTTGGAAGTGTATGATCAGTCTGCGCGCTGCTTTAGAAGTAACAGGCTTTTATTCCAAGAATGGAATTTTACTGTCTAGTTGTCATATCTTCGAAGAAAAAACTGCAACAATTATCTCTGCGGCCTTTATTCAAATCTACTGTGACGAAAAAAAGTTCCACAGTTGAGTCACTCTTGTACTTTCCCCCCAACTGTTTTTCTACCGTTGTTGTCGACTTATCAAAGTCCCTTTCTGATAAGACGGTGAACTTTTTCAACTTTTCCCATTTTACAACACAGTTGATTGATATTGCGAAATGTGGATTGAATTTGGGCGATGAAACGTTGTAACTCGTGTTATGAGGCTCCAGGATTGCAGTGGCGTAGACTGAGATGTCCACAGAATTCGTATAAGCTTAACCCATCCTTTGGGGGCCATTGTCTCAGCCTGAGAGTGGGATTTTTGTGTCTGGAGTTAAGCTGTATTCACAGGATTACAGGACGTCTACAGGAAATTTTCAAAGGCAGCTTCAAATGTTGGGGTCGAGTGGATTGGAACACATCACGTTGCCTTCAGGCACACTCCATTTGTCAAGGGTCTAGGATTACCTTGCCCTTGGGATCAATTTACTTCTTGTCTTGGCTTGGACTTCGATACCTCAGCGCCTTAAGTAGTAGGGCGTAGGTAACGAAACATTGTTGAAATTTTCTCCAAGGCCCTCAATACGTTCACATTCCAGGAGGGCACGGCCATTGGAGAGGCCTGGATTAATCCAGGCCTTTTCGGCGTAAAATTGAGAATCTGTTTGAAGTACCATCAGCAAAAAAGGCAAGGTGGCATTAGGGCCAATATGACCTCAACTGTTGATAAAGTTGCCCTTACACGCTATAATGAGAAGTAAACAGTTAATAAGTGAGTAATTGAGTATGTTAGTAAGTATGTTGTAATTTGAATGTTCGAGAAGTATGTATGGTGTTTGTACGAGTAGATATCGTATTTGATGTTTGCTTGTGCACTGATATATTTGATGCAAATCGGTCTTGACTCTTGGCATGACTGATAAGCGGAATGTTCTAATTTCAAGGCTTTTGATTTAATTTAATAAACATCGGGAGTCTAGTGTCTAACTCTACAGTCTACAGGGATATCGGATAACGTGTGTCAGGATCTCCAGGTTTGTTTCATTTTAAAGACTTGATCCATCCCATTCTATAATTTTTATTTTTATTTTAGGGACTTGATTCATTCCATACAAAAGAAATCTATTAATTCTTATTCCAGGGACTTGATTAATCGCGGTAGGGACCCCCTACCGCCCCCAAGGAGGGGAATCTTGGTCTGGGAGAGTTACTGTCAGTAACCGATTGTATTTTGATACCTGCCTCGGTGGCGTAGTGGTCAAGACGCTCGCCTGGTAATCAGGAGGGCGTGGGTTCGATCCCAGCCGAGGTATGGAATTTTATCCTCATTTATTTGAGAATTTGACCACATAATAATAGAGCTCTAAGGGTTAGGTGGTAGAGAACGCCTAAGGCGTTAACCTCGCCTAGTGGTTACCTTCCACTCAAGAGTCTATTATTATTATTAAGAGAGAAGGAATTCGGTCTTCTACTCTCAAAAAATTTGACGTCATCGGTACCACAACTATATGACAACAGAGGACTTTTGGATCACACTAAATGAATTTCTGCCTTCGATTGTTACACTCACCCAAAGAAAGAAGAAGAAGAAGAAGAAGAAAAAAAATCGTAATCAGCATTTTGTAAACACGACGCATTTTGATATGACAGCTCATGCTTGAAGGCAACATGACGTGTTGGGTTCGTACGTGAGAAATTTAGGTGATCAAATGAACTACCTGTCCTACCTAGATTAGTCGATTGTCTAAATAGAGCACTTACCTACTTGGAAACTATGCCAGCCACTCACGTTTAGACCGTGTGACAGACCAGACCGTCGAAATGGGAGGAAAAATCCCGGGCGAACTTTTTCGTTTTCAGAACGTCTGACTTTCTCCTAAACTGTCTGTCCTCTCTTCGATTTCAGGACGCAAGACCTGTTGTTACAGCTCCCTCTATCATCAATACCTTCTTCGCTCGTTCAAGCAGGTTGAAATGAAACCCTGTTCATGACTGAAAGTGCTTTTATTTACGCCTAGGGAGTGAATAGTGTTCCAAGTAATTCCCTGTTTCTATAGAACTTGCAACTCTCTACTGTTTCTTTGCAATGGGTGACGGAAAGTCCGCACCCATTGGTTATCTTTCAATAGAGGCCATTATATTAGCGGAGTTCATTATCAGTTTAACGTCCTTCGAGAATACTTGAGTTCAAAGGGATATTACGTAGTATACAGGAACGATCGAGACCAAATTATCTCCAAAAATGACCTCACCCTGATATGTTTTAAAATAGAAAATTTGCGGGCTCTTTCTTTTGACCAAAAATTAAAACAAGTCAGCTTTTTTTTGGACCATTGATATTGGTGCCGCCTTGACTCTAGGATTAGTAGGATTGCCCTTTATTGGGTGCCGACAACTGATGATTTCTTTTCATATCTGCTCGATCAAACATGGTTCTTATTTTAGCTTACTAAGGGCAAAATTAAAATCTAGCACCTAGATCAAGCGCTAAATCGTCAACTTTTTTGCTGATCTAGCAAGAGCTCATGAAGAATTATCAAGTTTTATAGATGTTGGTGGTAAAGATTGACGATACCCCAGTGATATGGAGTGATATCGTGTTTTATTTTTCCGTGATCTAATTACCAGTAATGCGTAATTTATCTTTGCGATTAGACTACAATCACGGAGGTAAATGCTGGTGATTCTCGTGAATTGCTGAATTGGATTTTATAAGTTAGGTTGGTTTGACGTCATAAAATCAATTGATCTTGTAAATTCTACTCTCGATTGTGTGTCATGTAAGTTATTCAAAGATATATGATTCGAGTCCACTCTTTTGTAAATTACTTAAGGAAAAAAGGAATTAATTTATTTGAACTCAATTCTATTAGCAGTTTTCCTCTGAGTCAATATTTTCGTGTCCTTCTAGGACTCAAAACGCAGCCCCCTAGGTTATGAGTTCAATGCCTTAACTGCCCTAACCCTAACTGCAATACTAGGTAACTGGGACTGTTTTCAACTGTTAAAAGCTCAAAAGTTGACTAAAGTTCCCAAGAAATTGAAAGGCGATTGATACCAGTTTTCAAGATGGTCTTCCTACTACGCTATGTAGGGAGTTTAGAGTATCCCTACAACTGTAATATTCTCTAATGGGCTCCCTACAACACTAATCTAATGACCCAACATAAAGAATCCGACGATATTGACACTCACAGATCTTTAAAACAAACACACTCAACCATAAAACACGTTTTCTGTATAGGGAAACCTGCAGGTGATTCAGGTCTTTTAATATTCCTCAGTTCATCTGGAAATTTCAACTGGTTCCCAGCATTGACCTTCATCAATATGCGAATATGTTTTCAGTTCATTAGCCAACAGATATCAAACAATTCAAGTTCAACACAAATCAGCCTGGCCACTCCCTTATACGTTGGGTTGCCCAAAAGAAATTTAATGAGTTTTCATAATTTATTAACCACATGGGGATCGATTTTTTTCCTTAGAATATTTCCTCCCAGATTTTCCAACTTTGTGGGTAGAAGGTGTATAGTCCCGATTTGATGACGATTTTGGTGCCAGAAACCTTAGAACCAAAATCCTTCTTACGTTCGCATCATTTTCAGGTGCAAAAAATCACCTATTTTACTGTAATACCTACCTACTAGAGTTTCCGTGGCCGTGAAATTGGATTAGTGATCTTACGGTCGATAGTTGGGGTATTTACAGGAGTATAAAAGCCACAAATGTCAGGGCTGGGCACAATATTTATGAAACAGGTCTCAAGTAAGGAAACGTATGACTCTAGGGCCTCTAGGCACATAAGTTCCGTACAAGTCCGGTCAATGTGCATACCTCCATTACATTATCTTAATTCTGCTAGCTCGGGTGATCTTTTACACCGAAGAAGTAGGACATGCAGTCCCATTACATCAACAAGTTTGTTGTTACGTGGTCACAATTCAACGTAACAATTTATACAATTAGTATGACGTATGGTATAGCCGCTCGGTAACCTGTCGTTAGAACTGTGGCATTTTAGCAGACTCGATTGAGATGAAGAAAAACTTCATTTTTTTCTTCTTTTACATCTGGTTGACCTTGGGTGAAATTATCAACGTTGATCGTTCAAACATGGAACGTATCAACGTATTGTGGCTGGGACATGGAGGAAGACTTGGTGTCGCATGTTTCTTGTTACCATGAACCTGTACCTTGGAATTCTCGACTTCTTCAGGGCGAACGAGAAAAAGAAATGGGGGAAATAATATTAACAAATTAATTTCCACCTTTTCTGTAAAACTTTCTTTTGTGAGACTGAAAAATCTGTGAACATCATACGGCTTTCCTTATCCTTTTGAATGTTGCTTTCTTGGGAGTTTTAGGTATGGTTTTGGAGGGGTCCCATCACTTTTTCGATATCTCCTACCGTTTAGTCAGTAGAGCTAATAGCCCTGTCACATTTGAGAGTTCCATACCAAATTTAATGAGACATGTTTCATGTATGTGTGGTTAATTGGTTATGTAGGAGTAGAAGCCCAAACTGTCTCAGTAGACCTGGGTGCTAAATCACATCGAAGTGGACCTAGCATTGAAGAGGTTGATCAAATGGCAATCACAACATACGAATGGTTTTTCTTCACGTGATCGCTTTACGAAACGTCTGAGATCTTGCTATGCAAATATGTGTAAACGTGTGCATATATTTGTCAATCTTGCTCTTGTTTGTTGCGGCTCCACTTGCCATTGGTCGAAGAGCGGCCAGAAAATTTGAGAGCCAGACGGTCTAAAGGGGAAATAGGAAAGAATATACCTTGTTTATCCTGCCAGAATGAGACTGAAAAATCCCTTTACTCCTGCAGTATAAACAAGGTCTTATATGTAGGTATATTAATTTCATAGGTAGAGTTTACAAATATGTAAATAAAACCTTCTTTAAATTATACAAAAAAGAAAGAAGAAGACATGGAGCTCGATTGTAGATATCTATCTAGTCATTTTAGATCAAAACAGACATTATGTACATACTTAGATTTATTATTTATTTATTGTTATACTCATAGATCATTTTAATCACATTTTATTTACATAAACTACACCCAAGTACCGACTTTGTCAGGATTTTTCTAGATCTCTTCAATACGGCGATAATTTCCTATTTATAGCTTATCTCGAGATTCTAGAGTTTCTTAACAAGGTGCTCGTCTCACGTATTATTATTAGCTCTTGAATATTTGCTGATCTTCAACTCGAATCTGATCTTGAAACAAATTGAAAGATAAATGGAGATGGAGAGTGATTTTTATTTATATTTACGGACTTGTTATCGTTTTCTATTGTCGAGTATCCCGGAATTACATTTGAATATTGTCTGCATTTCTTCGATGTGATAATTATAATTTTGTATGTGTTGTTCATGATAAGGATCGATTACTATACCTATACGCAAGATTGAATTTTCCTGATGTTTATATCTGTTGTTTTTCGTCAGACAAATAATTTCATTAATTTCTTATCTTGATAATTTAGCAGAATCACTCATACGAGTACTAAGGAATAGGTATCGAATTCCAATGTTTTTTTTTTTTTTTTTTTTTAATTACAATCAATAATTAATTGCTTTGCGATAATTTTTGACAGTCGTTAGAGTACGTTAAACTCTTTATATCTGAAGTTAATCTTCAAAATGTATTGATACTTGATTCCGACTCGTGTCCCTCGTCTTTAACAACTTGTTTAACATTGTACTTAGGATGCTTTCGTAATTTGTCTGTGGACATATTAGACGAATATTCATTGGTATTGTACGTAAGATCCTGGTCTAGCTGGGGGATCTTAAACAGGGAGTAGAACAACCTATTAGCCTGGTCTCCTCCAGACACTAGACTGGAGGATAAAGTCCCCCAATCAGACTAGGCTGGTCTAGCCGTTTTAGTACTTTTAGTACTGGCGAAAACCTCAGACGGTAAGCCCATTCGTTATCTTCCGATAGTGCCATTTTCATTTCAATCATTGCTAATATTCTCGGGTCTACTAGTGATAGGAAAATTGGTCTCAAATAACACTTCACGTTTCCAGATATGATGGCTTAGTCACTAGATACCCATCGCTTTGTATATTGTGCGGTCAGTATGTACGGAAATATACTTCTGTTTATTCTGTTTGCATTTCTGATAGCGCATATCATTGTAATACTTTGCTGTGGGTCGCTAAATCTACGAGTATTTCATACTTGAGCTGTAAAATTGAGTGTTTGCTCGGAGTTCCTTTTCTGTATCTAAAGCTGGACTGACAAGTTAGAATAATATTACGTTTCAGGGGAAGAAAAAGGAATTTTAACTGTGTTAATAAATAGGTATACTGTGCTAAATTTCATGACTACTTGGACTCGAAGTTCCAACCTCCAGATTTGAAGTAACAACGGAGGTTGGAGGAATATGATCCATCCATTTCTTTAACCATCAGCAAAATAAATTAGGTAGGTATTGGCCTATTGGAAAAACAATAAAATATAATGTCAAAATATGTAAATCTGCAAGTTAGAAAATGAATGCCTCTCCAAAGAGATGCCAATACACCTTGTATGAAAATAAACTGTTTGCTCATTCATTTTAATTGGTACATTACATCTGTCCAGGCCAATTATGTAGGTAAATGAATCACGTTGAACTTCATAAGAAACCGAAGAAAATCAGTGGCCTTGATAACACGGTAGGGAAGCTAAGAGATCTCAGTGTGTTTTTCCGTTCAGGTTTTGTATTTCAAGCCATGTCCATTGGAAAATGCAAATGCTAATCCCAGGTTTGTGACCTTTAAATTCTTCAAGTCGCTGATCTCTATATTTGGAGACTCAGGTGACTAAGATGAAGGAAAATATTGAACATTATTGATAGTGGCTCTCAGTGGTGACATAAAAACTCGCTCTATCCAAAGCAAAACATGAGAGCTCTCAGTTTTCCTGGTACCTAAGTACGTTCTTCCTGGTACCTCGTAAATTTCACAAGATCGATAAAATTTTATTGGAATCTTCTACGTTCTACGTCACGTCAGCAACTTGAGAGTTTCCAATGGAAAAAATCCTGAGGAGGCTGCTGAAATCCAACTTCATTTTGTAATACTTTATTCTAATAGGAACAGTGTGTCACAAATTAACTAAGTAAGAAGGTAATTTAGTAAAGTTCTTGCATTCTTGCACATATTGACTGGTCATTGGCGTGGCGTAAGCGCGTAAGGCAGGCGTGACCTGGACGGTAACGGGGTTTTGCTCACGAGGCATTATTTTAATATCCTTAAAAATCTAGACGTTACCCTCGGTAAATCTTGGATATTACACGATTTCTTAATGGAATTCTGAAGGTTAGATGGTTGAAAATGCCTCGGGCATTAACCTCCGGCTGTTATGAATGAAAAAAAAAAAAAAAAAAAAAAAAAAATCCTAGCGGTCTTAAAAAAGGCAACCCAAACCTTCTTTAAAAAAAAAAAAAAAAAAAAAAAAAAATGCTAGCGCT
Source organism: Diaphorina citri (assembly GCF_000475195.1). Taxonomy (NCBI): domain Eukaryota; kingdom Metazoa; phylum Arthropoda; class Insecta; order Hemiptera; family Psyllidae; genus Diaphorina; species Diaphorina citri. The sequence goes on from NW_007377501.1 coordinate 343,713, forward strand.
GCTATGAACGGTATCCCAATGCTTGCTTAAAAAAGAAGTTCTTTAGCAGAAAAGAACAAAATTCCTTTACTTGTTGGGCATTTTGACAAAATTTCATCAAAATTAAATGAGCATTAGCCATTGCAAAGAAATATTGGAACAAACGGGCATACAGAGAAAGCAAAATCGTCCAGTTAAAAATATTAAACCTTTTTCGTCTGTTCCTTAATTCACACCAAAGAGAATTTAGCTAATTTTTCCTTGGGGTGTTGTATTGGAAGGTGTAAAAAGGTAGGATGAAAGAAGGTCACACGCCAAATACAGATAAAATTCGGAAAAGGTACGGTATTAGAAGAAAGAATGCCAAATATCTCGTGCCAAATCCCTTACCGTCTCGTGTGCCTTACTCCATAGTAAACGTGTACAATGGGCAAGCACGAGTAGGTGAGTGGACAGAGCGGAATTCATTTGTCATTGTTACTCGCTGTCAAAACTGGCCTGTACATTTGCATTACGAGCTCATGAAATATTGCAATCACATTTGAGGACTCCATCTAACGAGATTGACTGATCTTTTATCTTCTTCGCCTTTTCCCATGTTCAGATGGGGTCGGCGTTTGTCGTCGGCCTCTCAATCAGCTTTAGAGTGATCGGTTTGAAACCAACTGGTTTTGGCTGAACAAAATTTTCCGAGTGGATTCCCTTCGCACTCAACCTTTGCTATTTGGTACTGTTTGTCCGTACCGTACGGGAGAGGATTGGCAAATCTTTTATAACATGGGAAGTTACCAACACCCGGCTCTACAAGGCCAATGTGTTGGGCTTTGAGCATGATAGGAGACCATACCCGTACAGTCTCCAAGTATTCTCAGAGGTAGGTACTATGACGTGACTGTAACGTGAGACGTGTGACCGCAGATCCGGATAGTATGCCATTTGACGGGTTTGTTCCAAATGTCTCTGCCTCCAACTCTTCTTGGTGGTGAAAACTTATCGAATATGAAGAAAGTTCAGATTGGAACTCGAAAGAAGAGACTTCTGAAGCTTTTGTTCTGCAGTTGATTTAGGATGCATAATATTGATAATGGGTTGACCAATGTCCGTCTGAATGATATTGGTGATGAAGAGTGTTCCTATTGGTTCAGTGACACTTCCTAAGAGGGATTTTCACTGATGGGAAGTTTGCTGACAGTTTACGGTCTCAGTGATGATGCTATTAAAAGAAAAGTCTCGAGGCCCACAGCCCGGAAGTTTTTGGAGGCAAACATTTTCTTAATAGCTCGAGTCTATTACACTAGAATTTTTTAGAGGTCTGCACATCAAGCGCTTCATTAGCTGTCAGTTTCACAACGAGGCAGTAGTTGTTTTAATGGCAAACAACTAAATTTATGTTATGTGTTTACATTGTGAGTATTTGAGTAAGAGATTTAAATTTTATTGGCCTGTGATTCATGAATTGTGTGACCTTCGCAGCAATTTACGAACTCGAAAAGTGTTCACATTTCCTCTGTTCCTAATATATCACTTTTAATAATTTCATTATTGTTTTTTTTTTTATTATTTTCTCCGCTGTCTTCTTTGTTTATGTGTCGATTCGTCAGAAGTAAGATGATAATACCTATCTCTTATTCACTTTCTTTGTGTGATTTTTTTCTGATTTTCAGAAATTTCTGAGTTTTTATGAACTGTCGATGTCACTTCTATGGAACCACCCTGCTTCCTCTGTGAGGTGTCATTGCCATTTAATCTTCAATACTTTTCATTTTGCTTCTCTTAATTTTCTTTTGTTTTTAATGTCGATGCAATGTGATATTTATACCTATCGATCTTTATCTTTAGTTCGATTTCCAACTAGAAGTTGACAAATTCATAGAGCATATCTAATTTTGAAAGACGAGTGCACAAGCTTGGAAGTTGAGGATGGTAATTTTAATGTTCACACAGGCTTAAAAGCACTACGAGTTTTACGTAATGCAATTAAATGTGAGCACATTAAACACGAGATTATGTTATCCAATAGCGAAGAACCAATGCGATAAAAGAATCTCCATTCCATTGAACCCCATCTAGCATTCTAGTGGATTCAGTGATTTCAGTGGCATGTGGTGGATGTGAGATTTTAAACTTTAATCTATATCTTGAAGAGAGTAGGTCAGTAGATGCAGGCAGCATCGTGTTTCACCAATTTGTCTGATGATTGATGGATTAGGCAGTCGTGTGCGTTCATCTTGTCTTGTACGAAGATCTGGAGTTCGACTTCAACCAAGGTATGTATAAAGATTAGGCGGAATAAAATGCTTTGAGCATCGATTTCGTTTATTACTTTCCTCTGTAAGAGTCAGTAATAAATATTGTGTCGCCTTCAATATCTGTCCAGTGTCCATGTCCACTGCTGCACAAAAATCTCTTTTGCATTATTTCACCGAGTTTTATCCTTTGCTTTATTACAATCATCAGCAAGGACAAGGGCATTCATGATTTATCTACTGCTGAAAAAAGTCCGTGTTATCTTTTTGCCTATGAATTTGTCCTGCAGATATTTTAATCCAGTCTTTACTCAGTCAAATGGTCTGCCTCTGTATTCCCGTTTACTGGAATCCTATCCAAAGTCGATCTATATTCCAGATTCCAGGCCATCTCCCGTCCATTCTAAGCGCGATATGCCTGTTCTGACTATGACTTATGTATGAATGAATTAGAATTTATTATTTCTCCGAGGTGAAGGAACTTTGCAGTCTCATCCAGTGTTATTCTGTGTTCTCTTACGTTTTATTGCAAACTAAACAATGCAAATCCTTGCTTTTCTCGCGTTTACTCAACACCTTCTTTTCACTGCCAGCATAAAACTGAAAAGCCCCTTTAATAACCCTATCTTTCTTATTTGAACTAAATTATTACTGCGAGTCCTATGGGACGAAAAAATGGACGCTACGCTTACAATTTTGCGACGGGCCCAAGAGTCTATTTAGATTTAGACGCACGGGTTGGTACAACATCATCACGTCAAGTCGCGTCACATCGTAAGACTGGAAATCTGATCCTGTATAACCGCAGCCCTGTTCGGACAGAACAAACAAGGTATATTCTGGCCTAGCCGATTCACCTACTTATCAGACACCCAACCGTCACTACTGACTTGACAAATGGGATCAGATATATGCAACCCTTTTCCTCAATAAAAAACCTTAGAAAAAGATGCATAAAATAAATACCTACCTAATATGTGTTACTCGGATTTATCTCTGATAAATATAACTATAATTATCACTATTAGTATCATTATATCTTTGTAAAAAAAATAATAATAATAAAAAACAGCAAGGTGAAAGTAAATGTCTTCAAGATAACCCTTTTACTTTTGAAGACACAAATATTGTACAGTAAATTCTTAACGTGTTCTAGTAATGTTAGGTTCTGTCTTACCTAGTTTATCTCCTTATTAGTTCTTCAAAATACTTGCTCCGAAATTGTGAGAGTAGGATCGATCATTTCTACAATGCCTTCACAAACTTCTTGTAGATTAGAATGTGGTTGTTTTTTTCTATTCTTCTCTTCCTATCTTTCCTGTGGTCTCATTCCTCATCTTGAAATTCTGTCTTCCCAAGACTTCTGGTCGCTGTTGTCCTAGTCAAATCTTAGATCCCATAGAACAGGGGATGATGAAAGAAGGATTTAACTCATTAACATTGCAATAACAAATAATTACCCCAAAGAAGATTTACTACTGTAATAATCTGTTAGTACCTACTCCTTTAAGTGCAATTTGTTGACACTTGAATGTTTTCGCGCCACTTAGAATGCGGACCTCATTCATCATCTCATTAGTAAAGAACTCGATTTTTAATTATTATTTATTTTGAACTGTTTTTTCCTCTTTCTCAAACTTGTGAGTTGTGACCTATATTAGAACGGGTTCTTGGTTTTATAAACAATACCCATCAGGACAGAAAGGTTAGAATATTTATGTAAGACCAAAGACCTAGGAAAGTGAAATTAATATTGCGTAACAATCCGACTGACTGGTTGGTGTTATTATTATTGTTACTCGCTGGACTATACCACTGTAGGTTATATCTATTGGAGGACTATGAAGGTATTGGCTAGAAATAATATAATCTTTTAACTATATAATTTTTTATGTATGTATTCCATGTGTTATTGGCTATTACTGTATTACACACGATGCTGTTCCTCTTCAGGGCCCATGGAGCAGGAGAGTATAAAGTAAGGAAGTAGGAATTTTATGGAGGGATGAAGAGGGAATAGTAAATAGGGGAACAAGACTGGAGGAATGTTTGTCCAGATGAGATGGTTTTGTACTTGGACGGACAATGGTTCATCGATACTTGTGAATCTTGTGATGTTGTGTTGGTGTAGGATTTTGCGGTGCCGTTTCAACCATCTGGGAATAATCTGAAAGGGGATGATTTTGTACCTTTACAAGCAAATGCATATTTTTCCGAACTTTGGTCTTCCCCATAGTTCATTCATTAGAAAGATTGCATCCATTTCACGAATTGGTCCTGGCTCATATTCATATGCATCATTTGGTGGACCCCTTCTTGGCTCAATAACTTATTCTTCTCCCTTAACAAAATTACGAATACCAACTCAATATCAACGATTATTGGTTATTCAGTTTAGGTCGACAATAATGGATAGTATTGTGTTTACCAAAATTATATCAGTGAATGACCCATCTACCTAGATATCATTTATCTCTACAAATTGGTCTGTTAGGTGCTGTAAGCTAATATTGGCTCTGTTACTATTGAAATGCTGTTAGATAACAAAGTTCTAGCACGGAAACAAGACGCCCAGTCTTCAGTTCAATCACAATGTAGCAGGAAGAAAAAAAGAACATAATTTATCTAAACGTAAATATTAATACTTTATATGTGTTTAAGATGCTCTGTAAATCTGTAATGGTCAGGTAGGTGATATAATGTATATGCTGTAACAAGAACTACTTTGCAATTCTCGTTACCTATATCCCACATGATTTTATCTGTCTTATTATCTCATTTATGCTTAAAAAAAAAAAAAAAAAAAAAAAAAAAAAAAAAAAAAGGTTTTTTTAAAAGGAAAAAAGGGGGGCTCCTTCTTTTTTTAAACCAAAAAAAAAAAAAAACTGAGCTTTTATGAATGGAATGAATGGGTGCTCGTTCAGTTTATAACACGTGTCATCGCCTGTTTCATTAGCAAAATCTGGTAAACAGGAGCTAAACTTGAGCTCCAAGCTCCGACACATCCCATCTAACGCATGGAATTTTATTACCCTGATTTCTTTAAGAACTTGACCGTAGTCTTCTACAGCCACCTTATGCATGACTAGGTGTTGTGGTTCAGGAGATTGAATTTCCTGCTAGGTGTCAACATTGGAACTCTAGTTGAAAAAAAGTAAAAAAGTCTGCTCCTGTATCCTTTTCTCGGGGATTTATGGAGCATAGAAGTCACAGAAGTAGAGTAGAGTGATCTTATTGGCATGTTAAAATACTGATATACTCGTAGTTATTAATGAGTATGATGCTATTTAGATTCATTTACTTACTAGATATCACTTCTAGCGTATCACTTCTGTAATTGAATTCTCGGCTTATCGAGTGCTTCAATCTTGATTAGTTAGCAATTTTCAGGTGGATACACTCAAATAACAAGTTGTGAATTCATTTAGCAACGTTAAGCAATTAAAATCGCGAGATATTGAACTATGGTGAATTATAAACAATCTTGGTGCAGAATGCAGTTTCTACCTGTGTAACTGAATGATATGTATTTAATCTCATGTCTTCAATTGTTTTTAGGCTGAAATGTTATTAATTTATTTATTAGAAGATCAGCCCAATCAAATATTTTAATTCCTAGTTCAGAAAAAGATTACCCAGGTTTAGTTCGTAAACATTTTGAAAACATGGTACTAAACGTGTTACGTAACTCAACAAATTCTGTGTAGGATATGGGTACTCGTATGCTACATGATCTATCCGACCTAAGGTTTTTTAGTTCTTGCATCTTAGTTTTACTTGAGAGTAATAATACATTTAGGATTGCGATAAGAGTTCAAACAACCCGCGTCATCACAAAGGAGTCTTTGTTTTGAATCTGATTAACGTTTCTGTAATTATTATTCAAGCCAATAGAATTCCTCCTGACAGTGATTCTTGACTTTTTAGTTCAGGATTCTGTAGATAGACAATGCAATGAACTTCATCTATGAAAACAATTGGGCTGGGTTAATGATGTTCTAAAGAATCGATTTTGTTAGATCAGAAGATAGAAAAAAAAATCTGCAAACTGCACTGTAGCTCGAAGATTTGTTGTAAACCAGATGTTGCTTGGGCAAAATTATTAGATTAATCATGAAAATGATCTAGATACCTAATTGTCATTAACAGTTATTTCTATTTTCCTCTGTTGCAGGATCTGGATGATATCCTAGACACGAGATATTTCCAATTTGGCCGAGATGCTCCCATGTCCAGACGCCCATCATGTCAGCGTAGTGGTTCCAACAATTCTCTCTTAGTTAACTTCTTTGCTAATAACTCCAAGAAAGACCGCAAATTATCCCGTACAAACTCTGATTCTGACGAGAAAATCGTTGTGGGCAATATCTACTGTCGCTATAAGACTGAACTGTGTCGGCCATTCAAAGAGAAGGGAGAATGCAAGTATGGAAACAAATGCCAGTTTGCTCATGGAGCACATGAACTCAGATGTACTCTTCGTCATCCCAAGTATAAGACAGAGCCATGCCATAAGTTCCATACCACAGGTTTCTGCAACTATGGACCACGCTGCACCTATATTCACAATGAAGAAGATGACGAGATGAGTGGCAAAGTAAGCAGCCTTTCCTCTGAACCGTCATCCTCTCCCACCAGCTTCGGCAGTATCTCTCCTCCACCCTATGCTGCCAATACTGCATTCTCCTTCGCGCCACTGGTCAGGCTTCCTTCATCCTCCTCGTCCTCAGATTCCAACTACACCGAGTCTCGTACAAGCTCTCCTCTCTCATTCGAGGGTAAGGAATACAACAACTTTGGAGCCTCTCCTTACTTTTCATTTCAGAGCTTGAGGAACCAACTCATGACGTAAATATCCTCCTGATCTTATTTGCCATTGGAAACCGTTGAAGTGTTAGAGCATCTTATTGTTCATTTATCTCATCAATCTAAAAGCAAATCAAAGTGATTTTGGTGGTGCCGTACCCGTGTTATTGTTTCGTCATCAGGAGTGCGATTTCTGAGTGGAAAAGATTCATGGGCAGAATAAATTGGTTTACCTATTCAAAATTAGTTATTTCTATTTAGTGACAGAGAAATTTGACAATAAGTGTTGAACATTCTGACAGGATTTCAATGTGAAAATTGGTTTTGTATTGATATATTTTTTTATACATATTATAATTTTGTGATGATTACTTCTATGCTTTTTGTACAGTGTACATTGTATTTATTTAATTTTATACGAGTAACGCAGTTTTTTTTCTTTTATATTATATACCTGTTTATTTTCAGTAGGTTTATTATTACTTAGTCCTTCGTTAGTTATTATTCTATTGCTCATAGTAATAATATGTTATTTTATTCAAATTGTTACTACCCTGTTCAATTATTATAATGTTAATATGCTTTGTTGAAGACTAGTAGTTGTTCTCATGGGACAAAGGTTGCATTACTTCTGGTTCGACCTAAGTAGTGTGCATGTCATTTTCCGTGATTTATGATTTTTTTTCGTATTATTTTGAGTAACTTTATAAATTTGAGATTACATTCCCTTATCATTCGTTTATGTTCTTACAATATTTTTTTTTGCAATATAATGTTCACAGCTTTTACATAATAACTAATATTTCAACCACCAAATAAGATAAATGAATTTTCTTCAATCGATTTCCATTTTATTTCACATTAAGGAGAATATTGTTAGTTTTTTTTCTGGAACAAATTTATAGTCCACCTATACCTACTGTCTTTACTTACGTAGCTACTTCCATCTATTACCTACTTCTTGATCTTTTCTATAATAAATTTTTCAAGCCCTACATATTGATAGAATTTGTGTTTCTAATGAAATATCCTTTTTCTAATAAAAGCATCCCCAATATTATTTTACATACAAAAATTGGCTAAATTTTGTTGAAACAATAATATAATAAAATTGAATTTCCTTTTTTTTTTTTCTTTTCTCGGTTTATACATTTTTGTGGATCTTATTTGTTACATGTTTTCTTTATTTTTAATCAAATGACAAATTGATTTGTTCTATTTTCCCCTCCATGATACATTTGATACAAATTGAAAATATTGATGCCTAGCGAGCGTAATATTTGTGTAATGATTTATTATTATTTTTTTATTTTTTTTTTTTTAGTAATAGTGTATTTCTATAGTAAATACTTTGATAAAACATACCGTTTGCATTAACTCACATCTACAAAATTTGTATTTTTGTAACCCTAAGCATGACATCAATGCTCTACATACAAACTCTCCTTTACTATCAACCTTATGAAGGAGCTTCTTCGTCGACCTATTATACGTACCTACGTGAAGTACGTAATTCTCAAAAAGTAGGCACTAATTTTGGAAAAACAGATAATATTCCGGTGCTTCGTACCTACTTACATGTATAACATGATAACACCCTAGCTAGTAGTTATGACAATATCAGCTGATGGCATTTTTAACTAATTCACAATAATATTTCTATCTTTAAAGCTCCAAAAATGTCTACCTCTACTTTATTTTCCTCAAATGCAATTTACTTTAATGAACTTACAATATTTCACTTCACTTTTTTATAATTTTATTTATTTTTTTAGCATACAAATTTAGATGAAGGTTTCCATTATTTATTTATTTTAATAAAGGTGTGTGTGTTGACTTCAAGTTCTAATAGTAAAAAAGGTACAAAAATCTCTATCCAACAATATTATGCTAAGTGCATGTTTATCGACCAACGTCTTGCCATAAAATATAGAGTAAAATAACAGTGAGATTCATCTACCGTATATCAAACAGGGATTAATTAAAATAATTGCAACCTCATTGTAGTTCTAATAGACCCTGCTTACAAGTTCGCATGTCCATTTATTATAGCACTCAGCCATCAGAGGATTCCATACAGCCTCAGAAAAAAAACATCTTGGCAAAGTTTTGATGTGAATTATTTTGTAAAAGATCAATTTTTAATTTTTTACTATCCATTGTTTTTTGTTCTTTCAAATCCGCCAATAAATCACAATCAGTAGGTACTACGAATATTATTAAACAATGATGGAACTTAAAATAATAACAACCGTTCTTGTTGCACTAACATTTTGTCCTCACTACCCACTATTATTTATTTTAATTAGAACGAAACTTTTTGTCATTATTTATGCCTTTTTGATTACCAATTTTAGTCATTTTTATTTATTTAATTTTTGTAATTTGATTATTTTTTCTTCAATTAAGTTATTTGTGAAATGATTGTAAGCCGTTTCTGATGAAAATTGCATTATTATTTTTGTTTTATCGAAACAAAATATATTTGGAGTATTTTTTATCCGTAAATCAGTAAATTGGTCGCATTTCATTTTATTTTCACAAGATTTTTTTTTTTTTTTTTTTTTCCCCTAAAAAAGGGGGGGGGGAAAAAAGTTTCGTTGTACAACTCATGCAGTGATTTAAAGGATAAATGTTTAAAAAAAAAAAATCATTCAGTTACCTATAGAGTGAAGACGACATATGCTGCACTCTGGTGGGATTTCTAAATACTCGATGTAATGGTGTAAGAACCTCTTCGAGTATCGGGTTTAAATACTAGGCTATCTAATATAATAATATTTATGTGGAATAAATAACATTGTTATCCTCAAATGGCCAAAAAAGTCAGGTACTCTGGTAAAATGATGGGATTTTGACAGCTAATCCTAATAATTTCTTGATCTAGTCGATTTAAAATTTGCTCGAAAAATATAAAACGAGCGACATAAACCATTAGTTACTTAGGTTGAAGACATTATGGTGCAGATATTATACAAGAAAAATATTACGAAGAACTTATGGAGTTATAAAAAAGAACGTGTAGAGATCAACAAGGAAGTAAGGATCGAAACCAAATCGTACGTCTCGACTCTGATTGGTCCAAACATGACGATAATAAATTCCTTGTCTGTCCTTGATTTTTTCCATTCAACTTGAGTCGTATACCTATCTTTTGTTATTATGAGCAGAATTATTTTTAAATTCAGTAACTGGTTGCCACTATCTCGTGATCACGTGGTGTGCCAGAATGAGTCCCTCCGGAGAAGTTGGTTGGGATACTCGCCTGGTAAGAAAAGGTGAATTTTCCTTTCGGGAACGGAACCGGTTGCTTTTTTGGCTGTACTAAACCGTAGAAAATCCAATTTGGCGCGCCATCGGAATCGGTTCCGTTTCTGAAAAGAAACCCGAAATCTACAAAATCTACTCACTAAAAACGAAACCATATCACATCACCAAGTCTTGGTGGCTTGCTTGTAAAGGTCTCTGTTTCCCAATCCAAGGGTCTCGGGTTCAATCCCCAGCTATGTCCAACTGATGAAAAAAAAATAAGCTAGTTACATTCAGTTACCTATAACCTCTTCGAGTATCGGGTTTAAATACTACAACGAAACCATATCACATCACCAAGTCATGGTGGCTTGCTTGTAAAGGTCTCTGTTTCCCAATCCAAGGGTCTCGGGTTCAATCCCCAGCTATGTCCAACTGATGAAAAAAAAAAGCTAGTTACATTCAGTTACCTATAGAGTGAAGACGACGTGTAAGCTGCACTCTGGTGGGATTTCTAAATACTCGATGTAATGGTGTAAGAACCTCTTCGAGTATCGGGTTTAAATACTACAACGAAACCATATCACATCACCAAGTCATGGTGGCTTGCTTGTAAAGGTCTCTGTATCCCAATCCTAGGGTCTTGGGTTCAATCCCCAGCTATGTCCAACTGATGAAAAAAAAAATAAATAAATAAGCTAGTTACTATAGAGTGAAGAAGACGTGTATGCTGCACTCTGGTGGGATTTCTAAATACTCGATGTAATGGTAATGGTGTAAGAACCTGTAAGAACCTCTTCGAATATCGGGTTACTACAACCATATCTGTTTCCCAATCCAAGGGTCTCGGGTTCAATCCAACTGACTCTCACACAAATCACAAATCTGAACTATTAACAACAACATCACAAATCTGAACTATTAACAACATTAACAACCGTGCCCCGGGAGCGTGCAGCACGCTCCGTATGGTTTCGTTGTAGTATTTAAACCCGATACTCATTTAGTATTTAAACCCGGTTCCGGAGACATAGCTTACAAGCCACCATGACTTGGTGATGTGATATGGTTTCGTTGTAGTATTTAAACCCGATACTCGAAGACAGCATACACGTCGTAGCATACACGTCGTCTTCACTCTATAGGTAACTGAATGTAACTAGCTTTTTTTTTTTCATCAGTTGAACATAGCTGGGGATTGAACCCGAGACCCTTGGATTGGGAAACAGAGACCTTTACAAGCAAGCCACCATGACTTGGTGATATGATATGGTAAGCTAGTTACATTCAGTTACCTATAACCTCTTCGAGTATCGGGTTTAAATACTACAACGAAACCATATCACATCACCAAGTCATGGTGGCTTGCTTGTAAAGGTCTCGGGTTCAATCCCCAGCTATGTCCAACTGATGAAAAAAAAAAAAGCTAGTTACATTCAGTTACCTATAGAGTGAAGACGACGTGTATGCTGCACTCTGGTGGGATTTCTAAATACTCGATGTAATGGTGTAAGAACCTCTTCGAGTATCGGGTTTAAATACTACAACGAAACCATATCATATCACCAAGTCATGGTGGCTTGCTTGTAAAGGTCTCTGTTTCCGAAAACAACGAAACGAAACCATATCATATCACCAAGTCATGGTGGCTTGCTTGTAAAGGTCTCTGTTTCCCAATCCAAGGGTCTCGGGTTCAATCCCCAGCTATGTCCAACTGATGAAAAAAAAAAAGCTAGTTACATTCAGTTACCTATAGAGTGAAGACGACGTGTATGCTGCACTCTGGTGGGATATCTACTTGCACTGTATACGCTCGTGCACGCTGCACGCTCCCCGGGGCACGGTTGTTAATAGTTTCAGATTTGTGATGTCTTGGGTTCAATATTGGGTTCAGATGGTCCTTGTTAATAGTTGAGATTTGTGTGAGAGTCAGTTGGATTGAACCCGAGACCCTTGGATTGGGAAACAGAGACCTTTACAAGGTGATATGATATGGTTTCGTTGTAGTATTTAAACCCGATACTCGAAGAGGTTCTTAGAAGATTTAGAAATCCCACCAGAGTGCAGCATACACGTCGTCACGTCGTCTTCACTCTATAGGTAACTGAATGTAACTAGCTTTCTTTTTTCATCAGTTGGACATAGCTGGGGATTGAACCCGAGACCCTTGGATTGGGAAACAGAGACCTTTACAAGCAAGCCACCAAGACTTGGTGATGTGATATGGTTTCGTTGTAGTATTTAAACCCGATACTCTTTTTTTTCATCAGTTGGACATAGCTGGGATTAAACCCGAGACCCTTGGATTGGGAAACAGAGACCTTTACAAGCAAGCCACCATGACTTGGTGATGTGATATGGTTTCGTTGTAGTATTTAAACCCGATACTCGAAGAGCTTCTTACACCATTACATCGAGTATTTAGAAATCCCACCAGAGTGCAGCATACACGTCGTCTTCACTCTATAGGTAACTGAATGTAACTAGCTTTTTTTTTCATCAGTTGGACATAGCTGGGGATTGAACCCGAGACCCTTGGATTGGGAAACAGAGACCTTTACAAGCAAGCCACCATGACTTGGTGATATGATATGGTTTCGTTGTAGTATTTAAACCCGATACTCGAAGAGCTTCTTACACCATTACATCGAGTATTTAGAAATCCCACCAGAGTGCAGCATACACGTCGTCTTCACTCTATAGGTAACTGAATGTAACTAGCTTATAAATCGTCCAGCTTACACACAGAAGGATTCCGGGGTAATTGTTCGAATGCTTGGAACACCATGACTTGGTGATTTGATATGGTTTCGTTTTAGTATTTAAACCCGATACTCAAAGAGGTTCTTACATCTTTCTTCTTCAGTCGGAAGTAGCTATCTAAATGTTGTGATTAGTGTGTACCCGGCTTACACAGATTACAACATAAACATAACCTAAAAAATAATGTCAGATTTTCAGATCAAGAAAAATGTGAATCTCCAGAATTTTCCTTCTGTTCTTTTTATTAAAATAAAACTTGTTATTAATTGCTATTCCTGAGACTTTGAAATGAAGTGAGTTTTCCTTTTTTCATCTCTAGTTAGGCCTCAAAGGTCAGTACATACAACACTAAAATAAAGTCAAAAGACACCAAAAATACCACGCTATCTAGTAGACAAAGAATACAACATATGTTTTAGTTTTGAAGAAAAATGTTATAAAGTCAAAAGACACCAAAAATACCACGCTATCTAGTAGACAAAGAATACAACATATGTTTTAGTTTTGAAGAAAAATGTTTTGTAATTCAATTAATTCAACAGAAAAAAATACAAAATATATTCAGATCTCGTACAAAAGAGAAAATAAGTCAAGAAATAATTTACAGTAAACAAAATCTTGTTTCATTTTACTAGGATGGACTTTCTTCAATTTTTAGGTGCATGAGCTGGATACCTGATTATTTGTAAATTAATTTAAACCTACCTATATTTTTTAAACCCAAATGTGGCGCCAAATTTGTTTTCCTAGAGTTTGGAGAAGATATAAAATGAGTTTCAGACACTTTTCACTGGGCTTTTCCATTTTCTTCACTCTGCTGAGTGCACACTGTTTAGCTCGCAGTGCTTTACTTGTCCAAAAAGTCCCCCGTCCAAATAGTGGCGTCAAATTTGTTTTCCTAGAGTTTGGAGAAGATATAAAATGAGTTTCAGACACTTTTCAGCTATTCTGTTTAGCTGGAATTACTGGGCTTTTCCATTTTCTTCACTCTGCTGAGTGCACACTGTTTAGCTCGCAGTGCTTTACTTGTCCAAAAAGTCCCCCGTCCAAATATTTGCCACCCTCGATGCTGTCCAACTCAAGTTGCACTATTAGGGTATAACAAATGTCATTAGCTGAATACTAAAGAGAGTGAAATCGAAATAAACCCACCTCTAAAGGACTTGTCAACAGGTTTACCGAATTTGACTACAAATTATTTGAAATAATTTAAATTCCCCCAAGATTAAGAACTTTGTAACAATTCCTGGCCATCAATCAAGTTAAGCATCATGAAAGATGTTTGCTAACTGGATGAGGGACGGGTAACCGTGAGGGGCTATTAGAAAAAATCCCAAGCTGCTAGGAAAATCGGTTGTCTCTCGAGGACAAATGAGGAGCTGTATACAACAGCAGTGGGAAATGTAGGACATATTCACAGCTAATTGATAGGCTTGCTTTTACATGCCAATAAAAAACAATGTTAAAATGTTAAGCATTCAAAAAAGCTCAAAAAGAAATTCAACTGGTTATTGTCACTCCACGGATACCCTGGAAATTCTCCAGTTTCATGTGGTCAATCGGTCATCGATCAATGTGAATCGACATTGATCGATGTGAATCGACATTGATCGATGTGAATCGACATTGATCGATGTGAATCGACATTGATCGATGTGAATCCTAAAGGACTTGTCAACAGGTTTACCGAATTTGACTACAAATTATTTGAAATAATTTTAATTCCCCCAAGATTAAGAACTTTGTAACAATTCCTGGTCATCAATCAAGTTAAGCATCATGAAAGATGTTTGCTAACTGGATGGGGGACGGGTAACCGTGAGGGGCTATTAGAAAAAATCCCAAGCTGCTAGGAAAATCGGTTGTCTCTCGAGGACAAATGAGGAGCTGTATACAACAGCAGTGGGAAATGTAGGACATATTCACAGCTAATTGATAGGCTTGCTTTTACATGCCAATAAAAAACAATGTTAAAATGTTAAGCATTCAAAAAAGCTCAAAAAGAAATTCAGCTGGTTATTGTCACTCCACGGATACCCTGGAAATTCTCCAGTTTCATGTGGTCAATCGGTCATCGATCGATGTGAATCGACATCGATCGATGTGAATCGACATTGATCAATGTGAATCGACATCGATCGATGTGAATCGACATTGATCGATGTGAATCGACATTGATCGATGTGAATTGACATCGATCGACGGCTGTCAACTGTTTGGACCTTTAGAGCTACCAGGATTACCGGGGAGTGTTGACAGTAAGATGAGTTTTGGACGGAGGTGAAGAAGGTTAAAAGAAGTTAAGAGCATAACCTAGGTAGGGCCCACAACTCCACGGTAGAGTTCATGTTATAGTGCAGGGGTTATATTCATATTATGGTACCTATGGTCAGAATATCTAATTAATACAAAAAACTAAATTATTTCTTCAGTTTATCATTTGATATTCTCCCTCCATTCGAATGCATTCCAGTAACTAGGTATTTCGTTTTCCAAAAAGGTTGTGATACACACTTTTCTCTTTCCCATGATTTACTCTTAACCTTTGAGATTTTTTTTCCTTGTGAGAGACTGTAGACCCAGAGGTTATATTCATATTATGGTACCTATGGTCAGAGTATCTAATTAATACAAAAAACTAAATTATTTCTTCAGTTTATCATTTGGTATTTCGTTTTCCAAAAAGGTTGTGATACACACTTTTCTCTTTCCCATGATTTACTCTTAACCTTTGAGATTTTTTTTCCTTGTGAACTTTTCTACTATCCTAATGAACACCAAAATAATTTAAATATTTTCCCACGATAGGAAATGGTTTAGGCCTTATTTTAATGCCATACATACAATGTTGATCTCACATTGAGTAGATATCACATACAAGGTACCTTATTTAGTAAAGTATAGTGACTGCTTATCTAAATAAAACAACTCGAAAGTTTCCCCAGATTTTCCTTCATAGTAAGGATGGGATAAAAATTCCATAACTTTCAATTGAAACAAACAAATCCGATATCAGAAAAGTCATTTATTTCCATTACATAAACAAAATTTGCTACTGATTTAATTTCGTTAAGCATATTTCATTTCACAAAAAAAGTAAATACAAGCACAAAGAATTTTAC
Source organism: Diaphorina citri (assembly GCF_000475195.1). Classification (NCBI taxonomy): domain Eukaryota; kingdom Metazoa; phylum Arthropoda; class Insecta; order Hemiptera; family Psyllidae; genus Diaphorina; species Diaphorina citri. The sequence continues at coordinate 359,878 of NW_007377501.1, forward strand.
AAATAGTTAAGTTTGTAAAAAAATTAACAGTCTTCATTTAAATTTAGAGAAAAAAAAGTATATTGTAGGTATAAACAGTATTCTTTGTTGTCATTTTTTAAATTACTTCTGTATAAATAAATTACCTTCACACCAATTTAAGATTTGAATTGCATTGTTAATACTCGAGAGGCTTACAGAGTGCGGTATGTCAGTTCAACACGTGCTTTGTAGAATTTCCAGGAGACGAATCCAATAGCAGTCAATCCAGCACACAAAACTATGCCTCCTGAAATATTATAAACAAATGTAAATTGTATTACCAGTTTGCTCAGCTATAAGTAGACTAATTCAGTGACTAACTTAGTTTTTCTCGATGATTCATTGCATATCACTCTCATGATAATTCAGTGCCATACAGTTTGGCTCCAGTGGTTCTAACCTATACAACCAACCTATGAGTCTATTTGGGATGATTAAATTTTCCTTGTAATTCACCAAAACTAATAAAAGTACTGCTCATTTAGGTACAGAGCCAAATAAACTTTGACCCTGCTGGGAATTGAATCCAAAATAGGTCAGAGTTGGTTTGATTTACTTCTCAGAGAGGGTTTCACCAAACTAATTTTTATCCTGTAACAACCCTAATTCCATGCTAGTTTGCTCAGCTATGAGTAGACTAATTCAGTGACTAACTTAGTTCATCGCGATGATTCATTGCATATCACTCTCATGATAATTCAATGCCATACAGTTTGGCTCCAGTGGTTCTAACCTATACAACCAACCTATGAAGCTATTTGGGATGATTAAATTTTCCTTGTAATTTACCAAAACTAATAAAAGTACTGCTCATTTAGGTACAGAGCCAAATAAACTTTGACCCTGCTGGGAATGGGGCTCAACCACTTTTTTTTTTCTTCGCTGATAAAGGAAGTTCGAAACACGCTGATTTCAATAGAAATGCTTAAAATTTCATTTGAGGCTTCCTAAGAGGAGAAATCTTTGTTGGAAATTTCTGATTTTTGAAACGCACAAAATTTTCGCGGGCAGCCATTTTTTGTGATGACGTCAGTTCATGCGAGGTCGTAAACCATGGCTGCTTCAACGTTATTTTTTTGCGACCTTTGAGCGGATTTAGGGACCGTTTTAGATGTTTTTGAGTGCGCCAATGCACTTTTTGGGTACTTTTACATCGGAATAGGACTCTATCTCGAAAAAAATTGTCATTTGGTTGAGCCCCATTGAATCCAAAATAGGTCAGAGTTGGTTTGATTTACTTCTCAGAGAGGGTTTCACCAAACTAATTTTTATCCTGTAACAACCCTAATAAACCTATACAATTCAAATAGAATTTATCAGGCTATTAGCTAACAGGCTTTCTAGGGACTGGAAAAATATTGGTGAAATCTCCCCTTAGCCGTTCATATGGATCATATGGAACAATAAAGAGGTGCTCTATTAAAGTGTTAATATAATGGAACAACTTGTTCTAAGCTGACAGTCTAAATAAAGTGCTACTTATACTTATATGGATCTCAACTTACCAATGAAGCTGGCACCATCAAATTTGTGTTCCGGTACGTAAGGAGCTGCTGTGGTTACAGGAGCACTGGTAGTGGTAGGAGCAGGGGAGGTAGGTGGAGGGGGGAGAGTGGGTGTTACAGGGGGTTTAACACTAGTAGTACCTGGAAACAGAAAAAAACATGTTAAACAACAATTCAGAACTGTATTTAGGGCTAGGCCTGAATTTCATAAAAAAAAGCTTCATACTTCACAAAATTTATTATTTAAGGCTGGGCCCGAATTTCATAAAAAAGCTTCATACTTCACAAAATTTATAAATGAAGCTTACATTTTTTTCCTCCCCCCAATAGGTTCTAAATACCATTTTTTTTTTTTAAATCCTCATCAATGATAAGGGTTCGTCTAGTTATAGTTAGTTTTTAGCCCGTCCTTCCTTTATTATGACAATAGTAATAAAAAAAGGTATAGTGGACTATTCACTTTGGTGTTGTCTGTCACTCTACCCTTAGCCATTCATATGGATCATATGGAACAATAAAGAGGTGCTCTATTAAACTGTTGGTATAATGGAACAACTTGTTCTAAGTTGAGAGTCTAAATAAAGTGCTACTTATACTTATATGGATCTCAACTTACCAATGAAGCTGGCACCATCAAATTTGTGTTCTGGTACGTAAGGAGCTGCTGTGGTTACAGGAGCACTGGTAGTGGTAGGAGCAGGGGAGGTAGGTGGAGGGGGGAGAGTGGGTGTTACAGGGGGTTTAACACTAGTAGTACCTGGAAACAGAAAAAAACATGTTAAACAACAATTCAGAACTGTATTTAGGGCTAGGCCTGAATTTCATAAAAAAAAGCTTCATACTTCACAAAATTTATAAATGAAGCTTACATTTATTTCCTCCCCCCAATAGGTTCTAAATACCATTTTTTTTTAAATCCTCATCAATGATAAGGGTTCGTCTAGTTATAGCTAGTTTTTAGCCCGTCCTTCCTTTATTATGACAATAGTAATAAAAAAAGGTATAGTGGACTATTCACTTTGGTGTTGTCTGTCACTCTGTCAGTCAGTCTGTCTGTTGTCTGTCCCCATAGAAGGACTTATCCAAACCTGGTTGACCTATATATCAAATTAAAGGTCTTTTTACCAGGAACACAAAAATGGTGGTGCAAATTTTGTCCAGAGAGCCAAAAAAAGAAAAATGGTTTTTGGGGGATTTTTTTTTTTTTTTTTTCACATTTTCTCACACAAATGAGCTCTGATCTTGAAATTTGTTGCAATGACCTATGAACTCAAAGTGAGAAAGTTTTAGATAACACTTCAGTTGATCATCTAAGACCGGTTTTAGCATCACCTATGTTAAGCTATGCCAAGCAAGGCCAATAAATGGATGGGTGACTTAAACTTTATATTGGGAATGAAGGGAGAATGGGCTCTAGTCTTGCTTTTAAATCATTACATGAAAGTAAAATCAAAAAATCAAATCAAGAATGATAATAAACTGAATATTGAACAAATTAGGTCATATGTAGGTACTGATTTTCTCTAATCACTACGGGCTAAAAAATTCCCGGAGGGACGGACCCTGCTTGTTTAATTAACGTACTGGTTTTCTCTAATCACAATCGAATAACCTACGAGCTAAAAAATTCCCAGAGGAACGGGCCCAGCTTGTTAAACTTTAGGTAACAACCTCTTTAGAAATAAATTGAAAACCTTAATAAATATACCTAGGTACTTGGTATAGGTAATAAATATAGGAAAATATGAACTTACCATTCTGTGGTACCATTTCATATTCACTTAGGCTAGGTTTGCTAGTATGTTGCAAAGCACCTGAAAAAAGAAGCAAAAAGGGGTTAGGGATCTCAATATTTTTATTTATTTTTTCTAATCATCAAATAGTAAATTGCCAAACTACTTTCTACCTGTTATACTTAACTACTCAGTAATTATTTTAATCATAACTTTCAACTTGTAAGAGATTTATCAAATCCTGTGCTTTTTCAAACTGTAATTTTTCCCTATTTCCTCTCTTCCCTCTAATCATCAAATAGTAAATTGCCAAACTACTTTCTACCTGTTATACTTAACTACTCCATAGTTATTTTAATCATAACTTTCAACTTGTAAGAGATTTATCAAATCCTGTGCTTTTTCAAACTGTAATTTTTCCCTATTTCCTCTCTTCCTGTTATCTTTCTTTTTTTTTTATATTTAAATATGTACCATGTCTCTCTAATAACCCAGTCTCTCCATCTCAATGTTAAAAACTTACTTCTGTTACTGGGTAGCTGGACTGAAACTGATGCTGCATCTGAAATTTGAAGAACAAAAATTGTATATTAAAATATGTACCATGTCTCTCTATTAACCCAGTCTATCCATCTCAATGTTAAAAACTTACTTCTGTTACTGGGTAGCTGGACTGAAACTGATGCTGCATCTGAAATTTGAAGAACAAAAATTGTTTTGAATAAGCATACCTACTTGTTTATAACAGGATAAAGCTTGATTCACACTATAGTGCCAGTCAAGGTCCAGTCACGGTCCAGTATCGGTCCGATCAAATGATTGTTGAAGGCAAGTAAATGCGAGTGTACACACTAGACGTTCTAGTCAAGGTACAGTAACGGTCAGCTCACAGTCAAAATTTGGAACATTCTCGCGACGAATCTTTTTGATCGGACCGAAACTGGACCGTGACCGGAGCGAGACTGGCACTATAGTGTGAATAGGCAGCGATCAAGCAACGATCAACATTCCTTCGTTCAATTTTCAAAGTACGATGTTATTTCGCGATCGTGTTTTTTAATACCTAAAACTCATAATAAATTATTTAATTTCTTATTCCAAATTTGTTTTCTCTCTTTCATTTATTTTATTTATTTTTATCACTTTATTTATTCTTTCTTCATTTATTCTTATCAAAAATGGGTTAATCTAATCAATTCCTTGAAACAAGTTATTTTGACAGTAGGAATATTCACGGGTTCCTGAGATTTACAGGTCAAGTTTAGGTATGGTAAATACTTGCACATGTTTCTAGCTAGGGGTTGATGAAATGCACCAAGAGATCACATCCATGGGGTCATGAACTTTGAGAAAAATCATCCCAAAGGATTTTAGGTCTTTCCCGATAAAAAAGATTGGTAATTATGCAGAAGTCACGTCCGTGGAAAAGGAAAGCTTTTTGTATTTAACCTAACCCTATAATAACACCAATCACTGCTCCAATTGTGAAAACTCCTTCTTGCATGTAACCTAACCCTATAATAACACTGGTCACTGCTCGTTTGTGCCAGTTCCTTTGGTAGCAATATTCCAGGGATGTGACTTCTGTACAAGTACCAAAAGATTATACTCACCAGTGAAAATGATGTAGGGGAATGCGAAAACAACCAAATGGACAAGACTCTGCATTTTCTCGGTTTTATTTTATCACAAAAGAAAAGATTAGAATTTGAAATGGTGGGATCCTCGGTTGCTTTCAAGTTTCAACTGAAGTTTTCTAATGTTGCATAATATGATACACCAAACAGAAATGATTTTGCCGCTAGTTCATGTACAAACGAAGAATAACTTTGTCACTAATAAAAGGAAATGAGATAATGAATACTGATTATAAACGTTAACCGGGACAGATTAAACACGAGCACGACAGTTTTTCGGATTATCAAAAGTGAACTTTCAGCTTTTGGGGTCAAATTCTAGATTCTAGTACCTACATCGGAATCATCGGATTTCGGATTGGATTAAAATGATTGGCAACATATCAGATGTCAGCGATCAGATGATTAAAAATGTAAACACACAGAGAATTTTTTTTACTGACAGTGTTGCCAAGTAGCTCAGTGGGAAAAATCGTACGATAGTGTTATTACCGTACCTACTTATTTTTTAACTCCAACACGTTGGCTGTCACAGCCCAGATAAAAGACAGGAATTTTTCCATCAAACAAATAAAATTTCATTCAGAGGCCCCTCCTTCAGATAACCATTTAAAATACATAAGCGTCCCGTGGCAGTCAATGTGGTCGCGCTATCACGCCCAAAGAGGAAAAATTCCAACCATATCCAAAGAGGTAAATTGGGAAAGGACCTTGACCTTCAGACATTCTTGACAAGGTCGTTCGAGGAGGTTCAAATAAAATAGATTTCGTAAAGTGCAGCTTAAAAGTTAGGCACCTGGGGGTATTTATATTAGAAATATTAGGATATAAATGAAAAAGCTCAGCATTAAAATTCTTTCATGTACCATATTTTTATTATGATAATTATATTGCTTACAATATCAAATCATATTTTAATTTAAACTACACTTTCTTCTCGCCTTGCATAAAAAAGAAAAATCACAACACATGTAAACAGGTAGGTACAAATGCTTTTAAACGCAACTTCATTCAAATGTTAACAGACATTCAAGATGATTTTTTGTTGTCCTACGTTTTTGGGGTGATAACTACAAATTCTACAACTACCACTTAAGCTGACGTTCAGTCAATTTAATAAGTTCTACAACATAGTTGATAACTCTAATGAGTTGATTAGGATATAAAATAATAGTACATATTTATCTAGGGTAGGTACCGTATAATACGTTTTGTCAAGGGTAGCTAACCTAATACAAACGACAGACTATATTTATAAGTTCTTTGTTTTATCAAAAAATTATTTACAAATATTCCAGAAGCCTAATACAATTTTTTTGAGAAGACATTTTGTCATGGAACTGAAAGTATGTCTTTACTGTAAGTTACTAACGAGTACACAAATTATATAAAGCACACTGCCTAAACTTGTGATTGAAAATTTTGATCAAACCGAGAGACTAACTCAGAGATCTTCTGCCTGCTAGGTTCGTGTGATAAGGAATTATTTTCGAACTATCAACGCAAGTTGGATATTAAAATACTTTGATCTACCTAGAGTACCTAGACAATAGTTTAGCTTCTATGTATAGCAAGACTAGGGACAAACCTTTACAACAAAATAAATACGTAATCCAGAAATAAATTAAACTAAGGGAAACAACAAAAAACAATTATAACTGTACATAGTTAAGCAATGAATTAAAGCAAAACTGACTGTCAATGAATCGTTACTACGATATGTATATTTGATCATTTCATAGGAACTTTAAATAAATTAACGTATACTGAGATAGAGAGAGTAAGAGGCGAGCAGAGAATAAATCAATACTGGTTTATTAGAAAAAGAAAGAAAGAGAGGAAAAGAAACATTTTGATCATTGTCTTAACAGAAAGAGTGACTGAAGATTATACGTACGATTCCTAGCATAAATGATTGCGGTAAAGGAAAACTTGTTGAGATTCACTAGTTCACGGCAGAAATAAACATAAAATAAAGTAATGGAAGCCCATTGGAAAAGTGGAAAGAGAAAATATGTGAGATTGTAAGAAAAGAAAGAAGCGAGAGGATTGGTGAAGATATCGGACTTGCTAGTCTAGTACTCCGTACATCAGTTCACTCTATTGCTCACAATCACCAAGATCCAATTTTCATCTACATAAATGGGTGGGAAAATAACTTAAAGCTTAAAATATTACCTATATAAGTTTAATACGTGGGAAATTGTCAATTCATACAATACTACTTTACACATACAACGCAGTGTATTATTTTTATCTCATGCTTACCTATAAGTTAATAACATTTCATATTTCTCTTAATAGCCTCATAACTGGTCCAATTAATATTAATTATTAGTAGAATAAAGAATTAGTATACCTAATACAGGTGCTTGTTATCTCATTATTTTCTTGGTAATTATAATTATTGATTATAATTATGAAAAGTTATTCGATTCCAATGATTTTTGTGATTGTTGGTTTACTTCCATTTCCATTTGCTTCTTTGACTAGGTATTGGATTTATAGTGCCCATAAATAGTTATCATCCTAACTACCTGTACCTACCTACTACTTACTTGCTGACCATAATCTGTTATTATTATGTATTACATTTATTACAATCATGGTATCAATCATAGGTGCACCCAAAATAGCCAGCAGCTCGTGATTAGTTCGATTTACAGGATTTTCTCTCTCTGTCTCTCTCTCTCTCTCTCTTTCTCTCTCTCTCTCTCTCTCTCTCTCTCTCTCTCTCTCTCTCTTTGTGGGGGGATGTGTATACAGGGTGAATCAGATTTTTGGGGTGCACTCAGTGATCCCACTTGAGGAGCTGTTTGAACTTACAGTGTTAATTTTATTAAGAAAGTTGGAAAAATCATTAGAACCTAGGTATTATTATGTAGGTATTTTAAATTCCCCCAAAATTTCATTTTTATTAGGTAAATAGGTAGTGGTTCAGTGTAGGTACCTTAGGCTGAGAGTCCGCGGGGCAACGCGACACTTTGAACTCTTGTTGATTCTCGGAGAAACATTTTTTTAACACCCTGTATATTTTGCGGAGCGTACGTATAGGTAATTATTTATATTTGACTCATTAGTTTTGCGTTAATTAACTTTAGAGTATTGGAGGTGCATATTCACTCAGAATCAGAACGAAGCGCTCCTCGAAATAATAGCATAGACTTTTTGTGTTAAGTGGACTTGTTTATGATTTGTTTAACAGAAATCGAATATCAATATTAATTTATCATAATCCCTAGGTATTATTATGTAGGTATTTTAAATTCCCCCAAAATTTCATTTTTATTAGGTAAATAGGTAGTGGTTCAGTGTAGGTACCTTAGGCTGAGAGTCCGCGGGGCAACGCGACACTTTGAACTCTTGTTGATTCTCGGAGAAACATTTTTTTAACACCCTGTATATTTTGCGGAGCGTACGTATAGGTAATTATTTATATTTGACTCATTAGTTTTGCGTTAATTAACTTTAGAGTATTGGAGGTGCATATTCAGGGTGTCTCAGAACGAAGTGCTCCTCAAAATAATAGCATAGACTTTTTGTGTTAAGTGGACTTGTTTATGATTTGTTTAACAGAAATCGAATATCAATATTAATTTATCATAATCTTTCAAATCTTGCTATCTAATTGTAATCGATTTGTAAGTACCTACTGTATAATAGAATTGAACCTAGACAACGTAACGATATTAGAATATTTTATTATTCTAATGTAATCAAATCATTCTAATGAACCCAATATGAATAATTCTAATGATGTAATAATTATGTATGACAGTAATGACACCCCACCCTGTAAAATTATAATTACGTACTTCATTACTTCATTTTGTTTTTATCAAAGTGGAAAAAATACAACGAAAAATAATAACAATGGGTCGGTTGTACGAAAATGGTGACTGTCCACTAATATTGTAAAGACAGAAATTTCTCCCTTTAAAATGCTGTTAAAATAAAAATAGAAAGTAAAATGGTAAAATGGGGCACGGTTGGTCCAGTGGTAACGCGCTTGCTTGCCATGCAGAAGGTCCCGGGTTCGAATCCCACCATCGACAAAAATTTGTAATGGGTCGGTTGTACGAAAATGGTGACTGTCCACTAATATTGTAAAGACAGAAATTTCTCCCTTTAAAATACTGTTAAAATAAAAATAGAAAGTAAAATCAGCTGACCCTAGGGTACGCATGATAGTCACCTTTTACTTCGAGGGCCAAAAGAGATTATACGTGATTTGTGATGGATGTGAGATAGTTGCACATTATTTATGTATTGAAAAAGGGAAATCTCAAGAAGCTCTAGAACTCTAGTCTAGAGCTTTCAAAAAAGTGCTCGCTGGCAGCCGTTTAAAAATTCCTGCTCCATACCTCATCCAAGTATGACCTCTAATTTAATATAGTGTTTGGTGATTCAGACCGAAACCACTGTGACATAAAGGGTTAAAGGGCTGCTTCTTATAGGCAAAAATTGAATGAGATAAAGCACTGCGGCCAGGGAGGTATTATTACCATCTAATAACTTCGAACTGAAATTTCCTTCTATCAACTGCCCCAATCTAATAGCAATATTGATCTCAATCCTAAACTGTTGTGATTTCACAATTATTTTTCTTTTATCGAGGGTCAAAAGAGATTATACGTGATTTGTGATGGATGTGAGATAGTTGCACATTATTTATGTATTGAAAAAGGGAGATCTCAAGAAGCTCTAGAGCTTTAAAAAAAAAAATGCTCGCTGGCAGCCGTTTGCAAAATTCCTGCTCCATACCTCATCCAAGTATGACCTCTAATTTAATATAGTGTTTGGTGATTCAGACCGAAACCAATGTGACATAAAGGGTTGAAGGGCTGCTTCTTATAGGCAAAAATTGAATGAGATAAAGCACTACTTATGGCCAGGGAGGTATTATTACCATCTAATAACTTCGAACTAAAATTTCCTTCTATCAACTGCCCCAATCTAATAGCAATATTGATCTCAATCCTAAACTGTTGTGATTTCACAATTATTTTTCTTTTATTATTTTTATCTCATACTTACCTATAAGTTAATAACATTTCATATTTCTCTTAATAGCCTCATAACTGGTCCAATTAATATTAATAATTAGTAGAATAAAGAATTAGTACCTAATACAGGTGCTCGTTATCTTATTCTTTTCTTGGTAATTATAATTATTGATTAATAATTATGAAAAGTTATACGATTCCAATGATTTTTGTGATTGTTGGTTTACTTCCATTTCCATTTGCTTCTTTGACTAGGTATTCGATTTATAGTGCTCATAAATAGTTATCATCTTAACTACCTGTACCTACCTACTACTTACTTGCTGACTATAATGTGTTATTATTATTACATTTTTATTACAATCATGTATCAATCATAGGTGCACCCAAAATAGCCAGCAGCTCGTGATTAGTTCGATTTACAGGATTCTCTCTCTCTCTACACTCTTTGGCACGCAGTTCTTCCTGATGAAATAAATAAAAAATTATCGAGAGTTATTCCAAATAGCATTTCTATTTTTTAATTAAAATAATTTGCATTAAATTAGAAAAAAATAGGAGTTGCTAATGTATGTATTATCGTGGTAGGTACTTGTACTTATTCTATTCTGCTAGTTTTGCACATTAAATACAGGGTGGATACAGAGAACTGACACACTTTATTATTCAATAATTAAAAAAAAAAAATCATTTTTAAAACAGTAAATGGTGTATTCTAGTGGATTGGAACACATCACAGATCCTCAAGTACATTCCTGTTATCCAGTTTGTAGGTTTTCCTTGCCCTTGGAATAAATTTCATTTGAAGGAACCATTTACTGGTGAAAAGTTCTAAAGAAACATCAAGTTCGTGCTTAGCAGCATAATTCAAAAAGTCCACCTAGAGGCTCAATTTTAGGGACCAAGGTTCCCAAAGGCGTGCTAAGTTTGACGAATCTACTTCTTCTTTTGAACAATTTCCCTTGGTCTCATGCCAAACGAGACCTCATTTACGGCCACCCTGTATATCTCTACACGCAGGTTTACCTGCATACCAGCTGACTCATGACTAAGGCCAGAGCTATTCACTTTATTACCTGCAAGTACTTCATTTCAAGTAACTCACTAAGTCACTACTCACACATTAAGTACGCGACTTTATTATGCGGACTAAAATAACATGTCAGTGCTGTTATTGTTATTAACAATGCCTTAATTATCATGGCTTAATTACAGGGTGACCCGGCTGTGTGGTCATGCACTGAAAAATTCCAAATCAAAGCACCTACAGGGGGAAAAGAAACGACTTAGTGAGCTTTTCCACCCAATGACAGCTCTTTCATTACATCAGAGCGGTTTTTAGTTCATTACAATAAGGGTGAATTTCACCAATGACCTTATGAGAGATTTTATCATTTCACCAATGGAAGAATTTTCAATCGTCAAAAAAAGAATTTTGAATAATCCAAGAAGGATTTTTTAACTGTCCAAAAAGGAGTTCTTAATTATTAGTAATCAAAATGGAGGAGTTTTTAAAAACTCCTGTTTGGATCATCAAAATCTCCTGTTTGGATCATCAAAAACTCGTTTTTGGATCATGAAAAATACTCCCATTAGTGAAATCTCTGATTTATTACAATAACTTTCTTAACAAAATCCCTTGAATACCAAGGAATTTCAGGGACTTTGTGAACAAGGAGCACTCCTTACAGTGCAATATAGACTCAGGTATTCCTAGACTTAGAGGAATAAGGTAGATAAAGATGTATGTACCTAGGTACCCATTAAATTATAAAATTGTATTTACCGATTTCAAATCCATATTTTGTTATTTACTTTTAGGGAGAGAAGAAGAATTTGAAGAAGGAAAAATGGAGAGAGAGAGAGAGAGAGAGAGAGAGAGAGAGAGAAGATCTTTTTGAAAACTCCTGTTTGGATCATCAAAAACTCCTTTTTGGATCATGAAAAATACTCCCATTAGTGAAATCTCTGATTAAGTCATTAGTTCATTACAATAACTTTCTTAACAAAATCCGTTGAATACCAAGGAATTCCAGGGACTTTATAAAGAAGGAGCACTCCTTACAGTGCAATATAGACTCAGATATTCCTAGACTTAGATGAAGGTAGATAAAGATGTACCTATGTATAGGTACCCATTAAATTATAAAATTGTATTTAGTATTTACCGATTTCAAATCCATATTTTGTTATTTACTTTTAGGGAGAGAAGAAGAATTTGAAGAAGGAAAAATGGAGAGAGAGAGAGAGAGAGAGATGGGAAGAGAATTATTGTCAAACTGAACATATACATAAAAGAGAAGAGAGAGAAAGAGAGACACGAAGAAGAAATTTCCAAGATATAAAATCCATTAAAGAATTGGAATGGAGAATAGATAAAGAGAAGAAAGAAGGATGAAGAGAGAGAGAGAAAGAGAGAGCGAGAGAGAGAGAATTCAATAATAATTGAATACGATGAGAGATCCAAGTGTCAGATTAAATAAAATAAAAATATAAATGGATAAAACGAGAGAGAGAGAGAGAGATATGGAGAAGAGAGAGAGAGAGAGAGAGAGAGAGAGAGAGTGAAGGAGAGATGGCTTGAGAAGATAGAGAGGTAAGAACGCTCTCTCCTTTGACTGCAGAGGAGAAATTTTCATATCCTAAACATATTTATTTGGAGAAATGGAGACATTTATACATCCAGGCTCTATGAATTAGATATTTTTTCTGTCACTAGTCATTTTGTCACCTCATGTTAAGAAACATTGGGCGTGGTGGGTTTGCAAACTCCAAAATAGCAAGTTGTATTCGACTACTCATGATGTTTCAAACAGTCCGTTACGTTTCAGATCCGTTCAGGCACAATCCATTTTCTTAACTTCAGTGATTCGCCGTTAACCATATCCAACTATCGAGCATTTTATTAATTGAAAATTCAGTTTCATTGATCCCCCTCCATAAACTCCCGCCCCCCCCTCCAACCATTTTCCTGGAAAGCTCCTGGAAAGCGTCTGATTGAGGGTAGACACGTGTGTGCAACTATGTCATGTATGTACATGTATATATGTATATAGTATATACTGTGTGTATTATGTACGTGCTCATTGCAGAAACGGACTGCTTCCGTGATCTGTACAGGGTGGCCGAAAACAGGTCACCTACATTTTACTCTCCGTTCGGCGACATTACCGACAAGATACCTACTCCTACCTCACCCAGTCTGAGTGTGGTCAGGAAAAGCCTTTTTAAACGAGTAGTGTGCAATACCTAAAACGTTCATAATCAAGACTGCTCCTAGTCAGTGGTTGGGTGGAAGAGCTTGATCTTGAGAATCCTGCCAGTTAAACAAAGAGAGAGAGAGAGAGAGAGAGAGAGAGAGAGAGAGAGAGAGAGAGAGAGAGAGAGAGAGAGAGCAGCTCGAGAGAGAGAGAGAGAGAGAGAGAGAGAGAGAGAGAGAGAGAGAGAGAGAGAAAGCCAGCAGCTCGTGATTACCCAGATGATCATTCATCTGGATACCAACAGTGTGTTGCTTATAACTGACGTGACTTTCAATTAGATCGTTAGCGTCAAATACCCTGTATACCGCCAGTTATAAAGAGTCACGTGACCGTTCCGATTAATGTGGTAGATTTAACACCCCCTTCTCCCCGGTATATATGTGATTTTGTTAGTTTAGTATAATTTATAATAGAAGTTCTCATTTTTCCGTCGAAAGTGTGCCACCCCCTCCCACGCCACAAGATAGTTATAATACCAATGTGGTGTGAATGGAGAGATAAGAGCTCTTCTTCCTTTCCGAAAAGAAGTGTGAACTCAAATAATGAGGGTGATGATAACTTATTGAAATATGAAATGATAATATCCACCTCCATACGTATTGAAAGAAAAAATATGTATGAAAATGATTTTTCAATAATGATGTACCCATACTAGTCATTCATATTGAGTTGAATTAATATATGGGAGGGGGGGACCTAGATATCTTATTAGGTCAGGGGTGACAATGAAAGAAGGAGGAGGAGGAGGGTCGTTTATTAAAAAAAAAGGAGAAAAAATGATCGCAAAATGTGTAATGCTAATGTTTTCAAACGATTTAACATTGGTATGCCTCATTATAGTTTCATATGAAATTGACAGGATTTATTCACTTTCCAGTAAAACTCCAGTGATTTTTGAACTGCCATTCTTTCACTGAGTCTAGTAAAGTTCAACACCAACATGTAGGTACGTAGTTACAGATATTATCATGAGCTAATGCAATGCAATGCATGGTTCTCTACTGAATTAATCCGGTCTCAACTTTATTGTCTCCTGACCACCTGATCTGGGCAGAATAAAATGCATCTACTCATAATATATTCTATCATAAAACGCAAATCTAACATATATTATCATATCTTTTCATGTCACCTAAGACCTGATATGAATAATCAGTGTGAGAACAAAGGACTGGGAATTGTCTTGAAATGCACTTTTTTAGCTGTCTTAAGTAGTAGGTACTTTCAATTTCTAGATAATATATCGTATTGATACCTTACAATGCTTAGATCTTATTACCTAGATAGGTGTATTTGGTACATTGTCTATTGATATTATAAGCCTAAGCTTACCTAGGCAGATAGACTGACCATTGATCTAGTCTAGTGTAAGCCAATACGTGTGATACGGATACAGGTAAGTCACTTGAGCTGTAAGCTGTAATCTCCTTTAGAAACCTATACTTAGGCTGATTTACCATATACGCCAATAAAATCTTACATCTATGCAAATCCGTCATGGGACCTATACTTGGGCTGATCTACGCCAGTATAATCTGATCTGCAGGCAAATCTGTCATGGGAAATGCGAACGAAACGTATGAGTCAGCTAGTCACCTCTAATCTGAACAAAGCTCTGAAGGTGTGTCCAAACATAGTCGACCGTCGATCGACGAGGTAAAACTGTTGTCGAGGCAGTGTGGACGGTTCAGTCGACATCAATGGACGGCTGGTCGACTATGTGTGGACACACCTTGTTGAATTGATGATTTAATAAAATAGATGTTTAAGTCATTGTAGGTATATAGATATAGGGATGGTTTGGTAAAATTGACGGGGAAAAAATCAATGACATCAACAAAAGAGGAAACTTCTATTAGGTCCCGGAAAACCCGAAATTCTTTCCTCCTGACTACTTCCCTGGAAGAAAAAAAGTGTTACAGACTCATACAATATGCCAAGCAATAGTCTATTGTGCTGATAAGTAAGTAAACAGAAGTAATTATGTTTGTTGATGCATCGCAAATATTCGCGAACGTAAGCAAACATAGCGGCGTACATAATTGCCCAAAATGCAAATTAATGTATTGCTACCTTATGCATGGTTGTTAGTTGCTATCTACTTGTCATTACTTATACTTATACTTGTACTTACCCATCTCAAAATTTATAAATTTAATATACAGCCAGAACCCTATCTCCGTTCGCAATTAGGTAATAAAATTGGCCATTTGTCCGCTAGGCAAAATCTCATTATGTATTATTTTTCCAATTCATGAATGAATGTAATGTTAAGTTAGGCCTAATGATTAAAAAAATACCTAATAATAAAATAATAATTAATCAGGTCTTCAAATTTTAATTAGATAGGTTGCATGGCTTCCTTATAAATAAATTTAACAAGTATCGAATTAAGTGAATAAATCTATTGGTTAACCCTTAGTTGTTATGTACCTCTTGTTTAGAAGTCTGGTTAAGAAAACAAAGCTGTTTAACACCCACCATACACGTTAAGATTAACGTAGAGAGAGAGAGGGAGAGGGAGAGAGAGATATGCTCTTTCTTGAAAATGGTATCTTCCTTTTCCCCGATGATCAAGACTGTTTCATATCGCGCGAGCAAATACCCACCTTGCAACCAAGGGTTAATTGACAGTTGAAATAAAGTTATCAGGTAATGCGTCTTATTACAATAGTAGTTTTCTCATTAGCATTACTATTATTAGAATTATATCTAGGATTCTAATTTTAATTTTATTTGAATTTATTGCCGTGCGTATATTCAATTTCTCACATTTATTTATTAATGAGCTAATTACTCAAACAAGAAGAAGAAAAAGAAGGAAGAAAAGATTAAATAATAATAACCAGGTTGCCTTATTAGGTTATTATTAGATATTTTATTTTATTTAGATTTATTATAGTGGGTTATTATTATTTTTTCCTCCTCTAATTGACGTTTCGGTACAGGTAGGTAGGAACTACTAACAATTGAACAAATTAGTAGGCTATGCAAATTACTGTATATTGTTTGGAAATTATCGGTCTGTATATTGTTTGGAAATTATCGGTCTGAAATTAACAGTAAACTGAGTCAAGTATTCATTAGAGGAAAACTAGGGCAATGGAATACTCAGCAGGATATTTTTGGCTACTAGGGTCAGCGTCAACAGTAAACTGAGTCAAGTATTCATTAGAGGAAAACTAGGGCAATGGAATACTCAGCAGGATATTTTTGGCTACTAGGGTCAGCGTCAGCTAGGGGTTAAAGTAGCACCTGTCTTTTGCTGGACTTAAAAGGCGCCAGCGCGCCGCGGCGAAGCGAGTAAATGTAGAAACACGTGAGTTCACGTGACGTGATAGCAGTGTGTTTCTACCTTAAAGCTCCGTAAGTAAAAGTTGTAGACAGAGATGTCCTGGCTGAGTGGGTGTATGATTGAAACAGTAAATAATAGATTTTTTTTTTTTTTTTTTTTTTTTAAAAAGGCCGTCTAAAAAAATGGCACTTAAAAGATTCAAACCTACTTGTTTATAACAGGATAAGCTTCATTATCAAAAAATGGGTTAATCTAATCAATTCCTTGAAACAAGTTATTTTGACAGTAGGAATATTCACGGGTTCCTGAGATGTACAGGTCAAGTTTAGGTATGGTAAATACTTGCACATGTTTCTAGCTAGGGGTTGATGAAATGCACCAAGAGATCACATCCATGGGGTCATGAACTTTGATAAAAATCATCCCAAAGGATTTTAGGTCTTTCTCGATAAAAAAGATTGGTAATTAACTAATTATGCAGAAGTCACGTCCGTGGAAAAGGAAAGCTTTTTGTATTTAACCTAACCCTATAATAACACCAATCACTGCTCCAATTGTGAAAACTCCTTCTTGCATGTAACCTAACCCTATAATAACACTGGTCACTGCTCGTTTGTGCCAGTTCCTTTGGTAGCAATATTCCAGGGATGTGACTTCTGTACAAGTACCAAAAGATTATACTCACCAGTGAAAATGATGTAGGGGAATGCGAAAACAACCAAATGGACAAGACTCTGCATTTTCTCGGTTTTATTTTATCACAAAAGAAAAGATTAGAATTTGAAATGGTGGGATCCTCGGTTGCTTTCAAGTTTCAACTGAAGTTTTCTAATGTTGCATAATATGATACACCAAACAGAAATGATTTTGCCGCTAGTTCATGTACAAACGAAGAATAACTTTGTCACTAATAAAAGGAAATGAGATAATGAATACTGATTATAAACGTTAACCGGGACAGATTAAACACGAGCACGACAGTTTTTCGGATTATCAAAAGTGAACTTTCAGCTTTTGGGGTCAAATTCTAGATTCTAGTACCTACATCGGAATCATCGGATTTCGGATTGGATTAAAATGATTGGCAACATATCAGATGTCAGCGATCAGATGATTAAAAATGTAAACACACAGAGAATTTTTTTTACTGACAGTGTTGCCAAGTAGCTCAGTGGGAAAAATCGTACGATAGTGTTATTACCGTACCTACTTATTTTTTAACTCCAAGTGTACAGACGGGGTCGGCGTTTTTCGTCAGCCTCTCAATCAGCTCTAACTAGAGTGATTGCTTTGAGCTTGACTTTTGGTTTTGGCCACAAATTTTACGAGCGGATGCCCTTCGCACTCAACCTTTGCTATTTCTTTAGCAAGGGAAATTCAGGCTGGTATCCTCCCTGTTTAAAGTCCCCTAGCCAGACTAAGCTGGTCTAATCCCTGTTTAACGTCTCCCAGCCAGACTAATGGAATTACTGACCGCGGTTTGTCAGATCATCCAAACGTGTGGCGGAAAAAGCTTCAGACCTAGGTCTTTCAGATGGTCTGACAGCTCTAGGTCTCAAGACTTTTCGGCCACATACTTTCCGATTGTCTGATGGTGAGTGGCGGGCGTTAGCTTTCTCTTCTCATCTTACCCGGTCTGTATCGATGGCGAAATTCCGTTCTAGAATATCTCCTTCGTCATCAATGTCTTCGCGGAGATACATGGGGTTGTTGATTTCTATGTTATCCGGCATACGAACGTGCATAAATTGTGACCTGGGAGAATAACAGAATAGATTAGAAACAAGACAGTTTATTTTAATAAGATTCAAACCATTGAAAATATCATTTATCAATTTTAGGCTAATAATTACATAGAGAAGCTTTTTGTCGGGTTTCCTCACCAACTTAACTGGAGGTTAGCTGAGTTGCATTTTTTCATTAACAGTTAAGTGCTACAAAAAAAAAGTGGATCAAAGTCGGGAAATATCAAGTTAAAATCTCATAAAATAAACATTTACTCCTCTAGTTTCAGTTTGATTTGTTGGACCCATTGTTTCCGAATGCAAAAAATGAACCAATACGCCAGCCTAGTTAGCTTAGTTGGTAGTGTGTCTGCCTTGTAAGCGCTAGGCCGCGGGTTCGATTCCCGCCCGGGGCGGATTTTATTCTGATATAGTGTAGTGAAAAAAATACCCAATTTGAGTCTAAATTTGTAAATAAATTTACCTTATCATTTATAGATCTGTGAAAAACCCGTGGGAAAGTATGTGGCCGAAAAGTCTTGAGACCTAGATCTATCAGACCATCTGAAAGACCTAGGTCTGAAGCTTTTTCCGACACACGTTTGGATGATCTGACAAACCGCGGTCAGTTATTCCATTAGTCTGGCTGGGAGACGTTAAACAGGGATTAGACCAGCTTAGTCTAGCTAGGGGACTTTAAACAGGGAGG
Source organism: Diaphorina citri (assembly GCF_000475195.1). Lineage (NCBI taxonomy): Eukaryota > Metazoa > Arthropoda > Insecta > Hemiptera > Psyllidae > Diaphorina > Diaphorina citri. The sequence continues at coordinate 378,768 of NW_007377501.1, forward strand.
ATACCAGCCTGAATTTCCCTTGCTAAAGAAATAGCAAAGGTTGAGTGCGAAGGGCATCCACTCGTAAAATTTGTAGCCAAAACCAAAAGTCATCTCAAAGCAATCACTCTAGTTACGGCTGATTGAGAGGCTGACGAAAAACGCCGACCCCGTCTGTACACGGGAAAAGGCGAAGAAGAAGATAAATATTTATTCCTTATTTCTTCCTTCAGGGCTGCAACTTTGAGAACCCAGTGTACGAGTCAATGTACAACGCCAAACTACCAGGCGCCAATGAAGAGAAGAAAGGCCTCCTACATGAGCTACAAGAACGCGTGAGAGATCCCCTAACCAGTAGTGCTGAGAGGTTGTGAAAGTTAAGTGAACCCGTCTTTATTAAGAAGAAAATTTAGAACCAATTTGAGAAGAAAATACAGAACCAATTAAAGAAAATTAACCAGAGAAGATCTTGTGAAATGATAAAAAAACCAGTTCACATTAACGGTGCGAACGACCTACTGTCCGTAGTGTTAAAGCGCCCAAAAGGAACAAAAACGAAAGTTCGTCATTTTATTTGGCCATTTTATTTTGAGATTATCCTTTTTACTACTTACTGACACGATGCATGACAAAAATCTGTGTTTAATTTTTCAAAGTGAAAATCATTCCGTTAGGTATACCTATTTATTTAGTTTAGGCAATGGTTATTTGTACCAAGAGAAATGAGATATTTCTGGTACGATTAGCCACATTTTTTTATTTTCTGTGACCCAGTGAAATATTTTGCTCTCTAATGAAACAGTATGTCCTGACTTTCCCGTTAAATATGTTATTTTTTACCTGGTTTCATGCTTTGCTTATACTAAAGGCTGTGGTTCCAGCGAGTAAAACACGCGACGATCGTGCGATTAAATCAATACTACTTGTGATTGCTTTCGAATTTTTCGTACGCTGAATCACATAGAGGTGTTATACAAGGATGTAAGACTAAAAATCGCGTCTTGCCTTATCCAATAGAACCGCAGCCTAATTTTCCCATGTGTGATTCTGGATTTCCTATGCCCTAACAGAATTTTCTTGTCAGTACTGACGTTTAGTGTCTTCTATTTTTTGTGAGTAATGAACAATTTACGTCCGTTTTTGTATATTGTTTTACATATTTTGAGTTATTTTGTATTATGTAGAAAATGTAGGGAACCCTATTTATCTTTTTATTTATATGAACCTCAATAACCTCATTTTTGTGCTCTTTAGCGAGAATAAATTTCTTTTTTAGGTATGAACTGATATGGACACTACTTATAGGTTTGGTATTGCAAACAACGAAAAAAAAAAGGTAACTGTAAATAATCATATGTCGAGTGATCTAGGCCGAACTCTTATTGCTTTATGAGTGCTCTTGAGTGAGTAAAAGTATTGGTAATTCCCCACTCAAGGACACAGTTGAGTGTTTTCTTAATGAGATGTTTCGGTCCTTAGTTTTGACTTTTTTGTCAAAGTGAGCTAAGTTCAAATATTTGATAGGATTATGAGTTTGTTTCTTGCATTGTCTGACATGAAAATGATGGAACATTTTCTTCTATCCAGTCTGCATAAAATAGTTTTTGATCGGCTGACAAGTGGCTACAGGGTTTTTCACAGATCTATAAATGATATGGTAAATTTATTTACAAATTTAGACTCAAATTGGGTATTTTTTTCACTACACTATATCAGGCCCTTGATGTCAGCTTGAAACTTCAGTATTCTTAGATTGACACTGTCCATTATACCTCCTCTTGCTTTAATCTTTACTAATATGCCGATCTGATTTTACTTTTCCTGTTGTAGAAACAAACAAAACAGTCATTTTAATGTTAGTCACTATTTATTTTAGTTAAGATTATATTTAATATTGTTATTTGTGATATTTTATCAATTCTATGTTGTGAATATGAATTCTTATCTAGTTTAAGTGTAATATAAATTGTAAGGATCAGAAATATCGGAGGTGTGCTAATAATCTCTATTGTAAAGGATTTTTTCTATATGCTAGTAGTATTCGTAATATAAATTGTAAGGATCAGAAATATCGGAGGTGTGCTAATAATCTCTATTGTAAAGGATTTTTTCTATATGCTAGTAGTATTCCTATTTTATTATTACTGCGTTGTATGTGTAAAGTAGTATTGTATGAATTGACAATTTCCCACGTATTAAACTTATATAGGTAATATTTTAAGCTTTAAGTTGTTTTCCCACCCAGTTTATGTAGATGAAAATTGGATCTTGGTGATTGTGAGCAAAAGAGTGAACTGATGTACGGAGTACTAGACTAGCAAGTCCGATATCTTCACCAATCCTCTCGCTTCTTTCTTTTCTTACAATCTCACATATTTTCTCTTTCCACTTTTCCAATGGGCTTCCATTACTTTATTTTATGTTTATTTCTGCCGTGAACTAGTGAATCTCAACAAGTTTTCCTTTACCGCAATCATTTATGCTAGGAATCGTACGTATAATCTTCAGTCACTCTTTCTGTTAAGACAATGATCAAAATGTTTCTTTTCCTCTCTTTCTTTCTTTTTCTAATAAACCAGTATTGATTTATTCTCTGCTCGCCTCTAACCATTGAAAATATCATTTATCAATTTTAGGCTAATAATTACATAGAGAAGCTTTTTGTCGGGTTTCCTCACCAACTTAACTGGAGGTTAGCTGAGTTGCATTTTTTCATTAACAGTTAAGTGCTACAAAAAAAAAGTGGATCAAAGTCGGGAAATATGAAGTTAAAATCTCATAAAATAATCATTTACTCCTCTAGTTTCAGAGTTTGATTTGTTGGACCCATTGTTTCCGAATGCAAAAAATGAACCAATAGAAAGCCTTGACCAAAACGATATATATATATATATTTTTTTTTCAAAGGTTCTGTCTCCATTGGAGGATATGAGGAAATGTCTAATGAGTCCTCTTACCTCATTTTGATGCGGAAAATGTAGTAGCCAATTCCGCCCACAGTTATGAGCAGTAGAATCAGAATGAGAATGGAAGAAATGTGCGAGTTGACGTAGCTCTGCTTCTTCGATATGTAATGAACGAGAGTCTGGCATCGAACCCCGGCGTAGCCTCGGGGACATCTAAAATCAAGACGAACAAGACAGACTTTAGTATCAAGATGGGAAAAAAAATCTTTTAGTACGAGTATCAAGTAGAAAATCTTTTAGCTATGTAGCGTAATCTGAGAAATTAACTATTTGCACGGTGAATACTAAAGTTTTAAATGACCTTTCTGGTTTAGCGCCCCCGCATACATGTCGGGCTGACATATTTAGTTTCAGTAACTATTCAGGGATAAAAGTAGTTCCCTTTGTTTAACCCATCCTTTAGGGCTGTTTGCCCCTACACCTAAGCCTCGGACTGGGTTTTTTGTGTATGGTGTTACGAATTACAGGAATAGAGAGCGCGATAGATTGATACTCACATGCAGATAGGTTTGAGATCAGGATCCAGGCTGTAGTTTTGTTCTCTACAAGTTCCTCCATTGAAGCAGAAGTGAGCGCAAGATACCCTCTCTGAACAAGTGATGCCAGACCAGCCATTAACACATGTACATACAGGCTTGCCTTGCTTCGAGTAGGAGCACAAGCCTGCGTTATCACAATAGTTATGACAGGAAGGAGAATCTTCCCGCTCTGTACACTGCTTGCCACTATATGGAGGTAAACACTTGCACGAAGGTTTGCCTTCTATGAGAACACAGGTGCCGTTGTTAGAGCAGTAGTTGGGTGTACACTTGTTAGCGAGGGAGGCGCAGCTTGTATCACCCACTGCACACTCACAGCGCCTACCAGTGTATTGAGAGGGACACTTGCACACGTTGTTCTTGGAGTTGGGAATACACGTGCCGCCATTGAGACAAGTACAGGTATCACACTTCTTACCCGAGTATCCCGGGGAACACATACATTTCGGTCCGCTGTCTGTAATACTACACTCGCCATTCACACAATAGTTCTTGCATTGAGAGTACCGCCATTGAGACAAGTACAGGTGTCACATTTCTTCCCCGAGTATCCCGGGGAACACATACATTTCGGTCCGCTGTCTGTAATACTACACTCGCCATTCACACAATAGTTCTTGCATTGAGAGTACTGACAATTCTTGCCATAGTAGAACTTGGGACAGTCACACTCCAAGCCTGTGGTCTTGTTTACACAGACACCACCATTCTGACATTTCAAGTTGAGACACTGTTGACAAGTATCTCCTGTGAATCCAGGCGGACATACACATGTCTGTGTGGTAGCAATGCAAGTGCCTCCATTATGACATTTGTTCTCACAGATGCGAGACTCACAACGCGCTCCGGTATAGCTCGGAGCACAATGACACTTGTATGTGGGTTCTGGGTGTGTTAGATCCGGATAGCACATGCCTTGGTTCAAGCAAGGACACATTGAGTTGTTCACTTTCTCACAGTATGTTCCATAGAAGTTCTCCTGGCATATACAATGAGGATCAAAGTCATCGTCAAACTCACAAGTACCGTGGTTACAGTCTAGATAGCAGGTACGCGCTGGGGCTACTTTACAACTCATCTTGCCTGAAGTAACATTAAGTTCCTCTGTGAGATGGTCAGGACATAGACAGGTATGAGAGGATGGTAGGTTTCCTGGCATATACAATGAGGATCAAAATCATCGTCAAACTCACAAGTACCGTGGTTACAGTCTAGATAGCAGGTACGCGCTGGTGCTACTTTACAACTCATCTTGCCTGAAGTAACATTAAGTTCCTCTGTGAGATGGTCAGGACATAGACAGGTATGAGAGGATGGTAGGTTAATACATAGCGCACTCTGGTGACAGGGTTTGTCATCACAATGATTGGTCACATTGTGAGCTTGTTTGTTCTCCTGTAAGATCAGAACATCACTCGCTCGGTTCAAATTATTCGCCAAAACATTGAAATCTGAATTGCCGAATTTGTTGATTTTAAGAATATTATTTGTGCGGTATGTGCTGAAATACAAGTTGTCTTCGAAAACTTCCAACTTGTAAGGCTTGTATCCATTGTCTTCAGTATGATAAACTACAAATCGATCCTTCCCGTTCAGATTTATAGACTCGATTGTTCTAGCTTTTGGATCTGCCCAGTATAATCTTTGTGAAGGATAATCGATAGTAATTCCAGTAGGCCATTGAATGTTGTTGTCAACGAGATTGAATTTGTTCTTTCCATCGATGGAAGCTCCTGATATTCTAGGTTTGATACCTAGCTCAGTCCAGAACATACGACCAGACAGAGGTTCCAATGCTATGTCATAAGGTTCATTGAGACCTGTGTTGAGGAGAGTTCGCTTCTTTCTACCTTCCAATGTAGACACCATGATGTTGTTACTAGATCTCCCCCCAGCATCTGTCCAGTACAAGTTCTTGCCTACCCAATCCACTGCTACACCACGTGGATCATGTAGGTTTGACAACACTGTCTTTAAGTTCATTTCTCTCTTCACACGAGTCACATTACCAGAAGATATAGACGCCATCTTGATAACCTTTGCATGTCGATCTACCCAGTACACCATGATATTGTTACGATCCTCATACAGCAAGTCCACGGAATAGATCTTAGTGGCGTCCAGATTGAGAGGGGATATTTCACTTTTAGCTCGCGACGCATAAGGATCTACAAGTTCATTTCTCTCTTCACACGAGTCACGTTGCCAGATGATATAGACGCCATCTTGATAACCTTTGCATGTCGATCTACCCAGTACACCATGATATTGTTACGATCTTCATACAGCAAGTCCACGGAATAGATCTTAGTGGCGTCCAGATTGAGAGGGGATATTTCACTTTTAGCTCGCGACGCATAAGGATCTAGAACTTTCAATGTGGTATGTGCTATTAATAGTAATGCAGATTTCCCATTAGCTACACATGATGAAGTCTTGTTCTTTCCATGAACCATGTGGTAACCTTCAGCACAATGACATGAGAAAGTCCTCTCAGTATTGCTGATTTTCTTCTCAATACAAATTTGAGAGCAAGTTCTGAACTTACAGAGAGGAGAGTCACATCCTTCCTCATCACTATTATCTCCACAATCATTATACTGATCACATTCTAATTCCTTCTTGATACAATTGCCATTGGCGCATTTGAAGTTGGCTTCCGAGCATAGTTTGATGCTAGGGCAATGGCTCTCATCTGAATTATCTCCACAGTTATCAATACCATCACACATAGCATACCTATGTATACACTTGTTGTTTTTACATTTGAATCTGTTGGGTTCACATGCTAGACCTGCACAAATGCTTTCTATTTCATCCGAGTTATCACTGCAGTCTGGTTCACCATCACATCGCCAGTTCAGAGAAATACATTGATGATTAGCACAGGTAAACATGTTAGGTTTACATTTAGTAGTGCAGTTGGCTTCATCAGATCCATCCCAGCAATCTGTATCTCCATCACACACCAAGTCAGAACTAATACAGTGAGCAGGATGAGAACACTTGAACTCGTTCTTAGAACAGGAAATGTTACAGTTTATTTCATCACTATGATCTGCACAGTCATTCTCTCCATTGCATACGTAGTGGGGACGAATACATTTACCATTAGCACATCTGAACTCTGACTCTGAGCAGTTCCTAGGTGTACAGTTCTTTTCATCTGAACCATCACCACAATCATCATCATAATCACAATGCCAACTCCCTGGGATACACTTGTAGTTGTTACACTTGAAGTAGGTAGGATCACATGTGTAGAGATTAGGATCTGCACAAGATGGTGGCTCGTCCTCTCTATTAGGACAATCAACATCGCCATCACATTGCCAAGTCTTGGGAATACATCTACCAGTATCACAACGAATATAATCCGGACCACATGTCTGACTAGTACAATCAGCAGGCTCATCAGAGCGATCCAAACAGTCAAACACCTTATCACATACCAATGCTAAGGAGATACACTTGACATCACATTGGAATTCATTAGCTGTACAATTCTTGGGCATACAATCATGTTCATCTTCCCCTAGCGGACAATCCGGATGCCCATCACATCGGTTTAATAAAGAAATACAATGGTCTCCAGTACCTTGCGCAGGATCTCTTTTACATTTGAACTGAGTGTTAAGACAAGTATAATCCACACAATGCAGTTCATCAGACATATCCCCACAGTTGTTCACACCATCACAGATAGTATTAGGATGTAGACATTTGGTATTGTTACATTGGAATTGTCCTGGTAAGCAATGGAACTGAGGACATTGGTCATGCTCATCTGATTTATCTCCACAATCATCTTGAGTATCACATTTCCACCAGAATGGTATACACTTCATAGTTTTCTCACATAGGAATTGTCCTGCACTACAGTTATGCCGACATGTTTTCCCATCTGATTCTAAGATGAAGTTATCAGGACAAGCACACTGACGATGTCCATTAGGTTTGAGTAGACATAGACCTTGACATCCGCCATTGTTTTCACAAGGATTATCTTTCAATGGTGTCTGCCTGTAGGGGTGGTACACACGCAAGTCCATAGGTTTATGAACAAGATTCTTTACTACTGAAGTGCAATTCTTACCGGTGTATTTGTCACATCTCTCAATTGATTTCATTTCCCAATCAGTCCAAAACAAGTGATCTTCAAACACAGCTAGAGCAAATACATGATGAAGATTTATAGTAGGGTCCATTCTTCTACTCACAATTATTTTGATATTTTCTCCATTGAGATCTGATACAGCGATATAGTCTTCATGAGCATCTCCCCAGAATAATTCATTTGTTTCGTAGCTAATGGTCAAAGCGTTTGGCCAGCTCAAGTTCTTACTGATGATCACTTTTGGATTGCTACCGTCCATTTTAGCTTTTCCAATGTGAGCATTTTGTCCCCAATCTGTCCAATACATATACCCGTAGGCTGGATTCAGGGCTATACCTCTCGGTTCTTGCAGACCTTTATTGATTAATACTTTTCTGAATCTGCCGTCTAGTTTGGCCACTTCTATTGTATCGAGACCTTTGTCACACCAGTACAAGTTTCGTCCTACCCAATCCACCGTTAATCCATCTGGACTGGTAGCAGGAAACAGCAACTCGGGTTGTGAATTGTTGCAAGATCTCCTAATGCTGCTACCATGCATAGTGACATCGGACCAATACAAACAATTGTCAACCCAATCAAAATCAAGACCTACAGCGTTGGTTTGGTTATGTATTCTGATTGTCATGACACCAGCTTGAGTCACTTCTCGGATGTAATATTTGTTTGTGAACAGAAGGTTTGGTGGGACATCAGATGTAGCCTTACAGCCATGTTTATCAGAAAGCAAGGCATAGCCAGGAGCACAGGAACATGAGTAAGAGCCCAAGGTATTACGACAGTAGTGACTGCAAGGTCTATCCAGACATTCGTTAGTATCAACACACAGATGTTTATCTTCTGGATGAACTTGGTAACCTTTTCTACAGGCACATTTGTATCCTATCTTGAGATCTATACATTCATGTGCACATAATTGACCTCCATGGCTGACGTTACACTCATTGACGAAACACGAGAATTCATCGCTATTATCACCACAGTCATTGATATCATTACAAGTAAGAGTTTCATTAATACAAAGACCATTGCTACATAGGAAGTGACTAGGGTGTTTACACAAGTCTTTCAGTGATCTACATTCCGCATGGTTCATATCTTCATCTGAATTATCATCACAATCATTAACACCATTACATAATAGTACAGACGGGATACAGTTGCCATTCTGACATTCGAAATGCGTCGAGTTGTCACAATCAGTCTTAGGACATGAGGGGGGTTCATCACTGTTATCTCCACAGTCATTCTCTCCATCACAATAATAATTTTCCAGGAGACAACGACCGTTCAAACACTTGAAGTAACCTTCCATACAAGTTTCCACATTGAGACAATAGGTTCATCACTGTTATCTCCACAGTCATTTTCTCCATCACAATAATAATTTTCCAGGAGACAACGACCGTTCAAACACTTGAAGTAACCTTCCATACAAGTTTCCACATTGAGACAATCCTGACTATGATGTTCATCTGATTTATCAATACAATCTGTAACACCGTCACATACCCATGTGATGGGAATACATTGGCCTGTAGAATTACATCTGAACTCAAACAGATTGCATTCCGAGTGAGCACAATACGTTGAGTTCTCATCAGATCTATCTGTGCAGTCATAGGTTCCGTCACATACCCAACTCTTGGATATACAGGTCTTATTATTATCACATTGGAACACGTTATTATTAGCTTTACAAGTGCTCTCCGTGTCACAGTTCATTTCATCTGAGCTCAGACCATCATTACCATCGTTACAGTCATTATCTCCATCACAGCGCCATCTGGATAGTATACAGTTTCCATTCCTACATAGGAATTTGTCTCCTGAACAATTCATCTTGGGGGACACATCTTTGATTTGATCACAATTCTGTTCGTCACTCATATCAAAACAATCATTCTGACCATCACAAATATAAGATTCTTCAATACAAGCTGAGGTAAAGTTACAATGGATGGGGTTTGTCATGAGAGGATATTTCTCTGTACAATTGGTCATGGGACAATGCATTTCATCACTAGCGTCAGGGCAGTCAGGGTCTACATCACAACGTAAGGCTTTATGAATACACATGCCCATGTCACAGTGGAATGTATCATTACCACAAGTAGAGCAGTCAGCTTCATCCGAACCATCTCCACAATCATTGATATTATTACATGTGTGAGAGCTTAGGATACATTTGTTATTATCACACTTGAAGTAGCCAGGTCTACAATCACGCATTGCACAGTATAGAATGCCCTCATCAGATTTGTCGTGACAGTTGTACACACGATCACATGTTTGGTTGAAAGGTATACACATGCCGTCTGAACATTTAAAGTCGTGCTCGCTACATACGGTATTGATAGTACAACTCCTGTTATCCTGTCAATTTATCACATTCCCTACTGAATCATGGCAAAATATACAGAGTACAGTCAGGGTTGGGAAACACCCTGTCTATTCTATCACCAGCTCATTATTTATGCTATGTATGTAGGTGATAAGATAATGTAGAATAATTTATATCTTCTTGTTATAATTAAAATAATGAACCCCTATACTTCATGACTCTTGACTAGTACCTAATGCCCTAATACTTCTTCTAGGCAGTACCTAGGTTTAACACTTGCGGCAATACGTTCGTTAAGGTTATAGGTTAAGGTGCGTCCACAGAACATAGACTATTTAGGCAGAGTGGACTTAAATCGCGGATTCTGTTCCCGCCCGGGGCAAACCTTATCAGCGCTTACAAGGCAGACGCACTACCAACTAAGCTAACTAGGCTGGCTCATCAAACCTCTTGGAAATAAGGAGTGTAAAAATCCAGTTTCGCTTTCCCTGCAGCTAAAACTGTCTTCATTAAAATAATTATTGAGGAACAGACGTCCACAGAACATAGACTATTTACGCAGAGTGGACTTAAATCGCGGATTCTGTTCCCGCCCGGGGCAAACCTTATCAATTTATCTTAAACAGATAAGGTTCGTTCTGAGAACGGCTGGCTTTCTCCAATCCTGATGTCCTCCTTCTCTCTTCGGAACGATCAGACCTTTGTTGTTACAGTTCCCTCCATCAAAACTCTTTTTTTTAAGAGGTTTGACAGAGGGAACTGTAACTGCTATGGTCTTATTGTCCCGAAATCGAAGAGAGAAGGAAGACAGAATAGATTGAGGAACACATTTTGGGGGGAGCGTTTTCCATGAACATCATTTCGCCAAAGTCTCTCAGCTCATTAGTGAACGCACATACGATTTTGTAGTTGTTGGTGTTGGTGTTGTTGATAATAATTATTTTACACAAACTGTAGGTATTGTTGCTGCTGTTGTTGTTGTTGTTGTTGTTGTTGTTGTTGTTGTTGTTGTTGTTGTTGTTGTTGTTGTTGTTGTTGGTTGGTGTTGTTGATAATTATTTTACACAAACTGTAGATATTGTTGCTGTTGATAATTATTTTACACAAACTGTAGGTATTGTTGCTGCTGTTGGTGTTGTTGATAATTATTCTACACAAACCGTATTGTTACTGTTGTTGTTGTTGATAATTATTTTACACAAACTGTGTGATGTTCTAGCAACAGCATCTTCCATGATGATAATGATTACAAAGCTTTTCTTTTCTCCTGTTCGTAGTACTTATTAACAAAAGACGTAATTGGAGGCCCGTGCTCATGATGCCCTAAAACTCGCTGTAGTTTTCGTGCATCCTTAAAACTCTTAAAAGATTAGCGTTTTATTTCTTCACCTGTTAAGCTAGTTAGCCTTATTAGCTTTGAGGGTAGCGTTTGTTTGCCTTTTAAGTGCTAGGTCGCGTGTTCGGTTTCCGCCCTGGAGAACTTTATCCCTAAAAGATAAAATGGAGCAGTTGCAAATGCTCGGGACATTTGATGTGACGTCATCACCTACGGGAGCGTATGCCGTGACGTCAAAGTTCACGATTTACCGGTATTTTTTTAATCGATTTATATCGGGATCTAGAATTCGTAGAAGAAAAAGAAAAATTCCGTTGGTCCTTATTTTTCCTGCACTATGACTTTGAAACGTCACCCAAGTAAGCGCAACTGATCTATTCGTTCTCTCAGAACGGCTGGCACTTTCCTATGCTGTCCTCCTTTCTCTTTGATTTCAAGCCAATAGGACCTCAGTTGTTACAGTCCCTTCTATCAAACCTCTTAGACGAAATCTAAGACCTTACTTACGGCGCGGCGTAGCAGCATCAAAAAGGCGCTATCAAGCGGGCCTTTAATATGAAATTTAATGAGTAGTGTAGGTAGAAAACAGAGAACAACAAAGGAGAGTGAAGAGAGAGAGGAGAGGGAGAAAATATTATTTATATTGTAACGGAATGTAACTCGTTACAGTTCCTTCTATCAAATCTCTTAGAAGAAATCTAAGACCTTACTTACGGCGCGGCGTAGCGGTATCAAAAAGGCGCTATCAAGCGGGCCTTTAATATGAAATTTAATGAGAAGTGTAGGTAGAAAACAGAGAACAACAAAGGAGAGTGAAGAGAGAGAGGAGAGGGAGAAAATATTATTTATATTGTAACGGAATGTAAAATATTTCCCTCGTTAGGAGATTATTAATTATCCTTGGGAGTCTCAATTTTAATTAAAAGAGAAAGCCACGCCCCTAGGGGAGCCACGCGCGACTTTCCATGCACCTAATTTAGTAAGCCACTCACTATCAGGTAGACCTGACAAATACTGCCGAAAAGGTCCGCCTGTCAGGTCTATCTGATGAGCACACACACTGTCAGGTAGACCTGACAGGCGGACCTGATCAGGTGTACATGTCAGGTCTATCTGATAGTGAGTGGCTGGCCTTAACAAGTCGGCCAGACTAGCAGGTAAAATGTCTTTTAGGATAGGAGGTAGGTATAGGATTTTTAATTGTATTAAGCATAAACGCTTGTCACAAATGTCGTTCCCCGCTTAAAACACTGCGCTGAATTTTATGACTTGACTTGGACTCGAACCACCAACCTCCAGATCCGGAGTCTAGGGCATTAACCACTACACAGCTATAATAGTGGTTAGCGAATAGCGACGCAATATAAATAATTCCTCTTACCTTCACTCAGTCAATGGGTATGACGAAGGGGTTAGACATGGATGGGGGTTTATACTTTATTCCGATAAAGGTTGTCGCTGATTAGAAGAAAGTGATGAAATTGTGCGTTTTGAAGTGTGAAAGTAGAGGAGAAGCAGAAGAAAGGAGAAATAAGAAGAAGGAGGAGGCTATAACGACGAAGAAGAAGGAGACGACAGAAAGCGGCGAAAAAGTTGAAGAAGGGAAGTATGAGGAGAAGAAGGAGAAAGTAAGGTAGTAAGAGATGAAAAGAAGAGAGAGAGAATGAGAGAGGACAAAAAGGGGCTAAGCCTTGGAACAGGAGGAGAGAAAGAAGGAGCAAAGAAAGCAAAAATTCAAGAAGGAAAGAGAAGGAGAGAGAATAAGAGAAAGGAGATGAAGGAAGGAATTAGTGAATAGGGGAGGGAGAAGAGGAGAAAGGAGAAAGATGGGAAAGAGTTGTGGGATGAAATTAATTAAACTTGAGAAATAAATTTCACGCCATGCCTCTCCGCTCTCTCTCTCTCTCTCCCTCTCTCTTTCTCTCATTTCCCTCCCTCTCTTCCCCTTATTCCCACTTATTTTTTCTCCATCAATATACCTAGGAACCTACAGACTACAGGATTGAATTGGATCCCAAATACCTTCCTAAAGTGAGAACTTGAGAAGTGACGTTAATACCTCCCTAAAATAAAAATTAAAAAGACAATTGAGTTTCAATGAGACATTCAACGAAAAAAGTTTGGTGAGCTTTCGGGAATACTCAGATTCCCACATCATCAGACCAAAAAGACGCGAGAGAGGTGTTTACTCTATACGAGCGCTGGAGTTGAAGTTAAAGTTAATAATTATTTTCATTTACCTCCCTAAAACTTAACTTTATTGAGACACCTGAAATTAGCAGGAAATGAAGAACAAAGTAGGTACGTACCTAATTATTCCCCCCTTAGTTACATCCTTATTCGTTTTCTCTTCCTTGTTCTCCCTTTTTTCTTCTTCTTCTTCTTCTTCTTCTTCTTCTTCTTTCTTCTTCTTCTTTCTCCTCTCAGAACCCTCTCTTTTCTTCCATCTTTCTCCAAGAACTCTCTCTCTCTCTCTCTCTCTCTTTCTTTCTCATTCGTTCTTTATCCCGCCCTCCCTTCTTTTCTTCTCTTTCTCTCTTCGACTTCATTCACCTTCCTCCTGACTCTCTCTTCCTTTTTCTCTCTCCTATCTTCTCTCTCTCTCTCTCTCTCTCTCTCTCTTCCTGTCTTGTTTCTTAATTAACTTACCTTATTATATTTTCTCATTCTTTCTCTTTCCTCCGTGTCACAGTTTATTATACTCTCTATTTTCATCTCTCTCCATCCATCCATCTCTCTCGCTCTCTCGCTCTCTCTCTCTCTGTCTCTCCATTCAATTTTCTTCCTTGTCAGTCCCTACTTCCCTCTCTCTCTCTCTCTCTCTCTCTCTCTCTCCCTCCTTTACATCAAATCGTATCATGTTCTCTCTCTCTCTCTCTCTCTCTCTCGTCTCTTGTCTTCTCTTTTCATTCTGGTGTGTTTTAAATTGATTTCGTTGTTACATAATTAACCTTTTCGCTCCTTATGTCCGGACTTGATTGGGACGAAATATTGTACGAAGGGAACTTTCCTGTGAACTTTCCTATTTTGGTCCATACGAAGAAAAAAAAACATCTATCCCACTTTTGTCATCTTGGAGAGACCAGTTACACATTACTCGAGAACTCCAAATTTCGAATTCAATCGTGTCCTGTAGAGGTCGCTCAAAACCTAGTTACCTAGAAATATGTATAAAAGCTAGTAGGTAGAAAAAATAAATAGGGAAAGCGATCTCAAGAAATAGGAAGAATTCTACACAAAGAAGCGTTCTCAAACAAAAACGTTTTCTTCTCGTAATAAAAATTTTTCCAGTCTCCCTGGAATGAAACCTAGAAATATGTATAAAAGCTAGTAGGTAGAAAAAATACATAGGGAAAGCGATCTCAAGAAATAAAAGAAAGAAGGAATAGGAAGAATTCTACACAAAGAAGCGTTCTCAAACAAAAACGTTTTCTTCTCGTAATAAAAATTTTTCCAGTCTCCCTGGAATGAAAGGGCGAAACTAAGTTTAATTTTATCATTGTTTTAGTATAATTACTTTTTTTAATTAATTTTATTTCATTAGATTATGCATCAGCGCCCTTTTCAGTACCTACGCTACGTTGGGGAGCTTTCAGCTTAGAAAGACGAGACTAAATTGGGACCTTTTTGTCCGTTTGGTGGCGACATGAGTCTTCTTAATCCTTTGTCTAAGGAGTAAAAATATTGACAAATATAATATCTATCTATGTAGATTATACACAAAAACATAATTTTGTACATAACATTTTTATTTATTTTTTTAAGAGGTTTGACAGAGGGAACTGTAACTGCTATGGTCTTATCG
Organism: Diaphorina citri; assembly: GCF_000475195.1. Lineage (NCBI taxonomy): Eukaryota > Metazoa > Arthropoda > Insecta > Hemiptera > Psyllidae > Diaphorina > Diaphorina citri. The sequence continues at coordinate 393,854 of NW_007377501.1, forward strand.
TCCCGAAATCGAAGAGAGAAGGAAGACAGTCCGCCGTGCCGTGAACCATCGTGTATAAACACAAGGACAAGTCTTCTTACTTCTAATGAATATCAACGTTTCGTACTCGAAATAATTAACTTACCTGGCGTTCAGGTAAATGATGGAGGGTTCGCGGAAACGTCCAAGTTAATTAACCTGTACCCCGAACCAGGTGTGTCCAAGCGTGGAGCTGGGAGAATCGCGGGCCACTGGGAGAATCACGGGCCACTGATGTTGGAGAAACACAAGGACAAGTCTTCTTACTTCTAATGAATATCAACGTTTCATACTCGAAATAATTAACTTACCTGGCGTTCAGGTAAATGATGGAGGGTTCGCGGAAACGTCCAAGTTAATTAACCTGTACCCCGAACCAGGTGTGTCCAAGCGTGGAGCTGGGAGAATCGCGGGCCACTGGGAGAATCACGGGCCACTGGTGTTGGAGAAACGCGGGCCGCAAGTTCATTTTGAAAACAGAACAGAATACTTGCTCCTTATTTTGATTCCTATTTCGTTTCAAATCTCAAATCGTGTCTTATTTTGTTCCTTACGTTTCCAAATCCTGATGAGAATGGAATGAAAAATCTGCTTATAGCTCCCCAGTCTAAAAATATAATATTACCAGTTAAATACCTAGGTATCTGCAATTTTCGGGAGTATGTAAAAGAATGTTATTTTGTTCAATATAACCCTTTACGTCTCTGAGAAAGTGATTTCGGGCATGTCCATCTTTTCAACAGCTGCGTCTGCGATCCCTCTTTGGGGTCCTAGTCTCCCAGTTTGGCCATTCTTGACTGTAATAGAAATAGATAGTAGAAAAAGAAGAGAGAAAAAACGTTTTCTACTAATGATGCTCGAGGAGAATATTGGCAAGACAGCATCAGTAATTAACAATCAGTCAGGTGAGGAAAAATGTACTCGCAGGTTAATTACTCAGCCCTAGCACAAGTCACAATGAAACAGGATAATTATTATTTCTCCGACCATTAACACAATAAATAAAAGGCAATTAGCCTGGATGTCGGGGTGTTCGTCCGCATGAAAGAGGCCAAAGGACCTACTCTTTCATAGACTCTACGCTGTGATTTTTTTTAATTTTTTTTCGAAATCCGTCCATCTTGAAAGGCTTAAAAAAGTCAGCTGCGCGCGGCGTTGGCGCCTTGAGAGAATGCATTAGTTCTCGATTGATCACTGAAGTTATGCCAAGCTAAGTGTCGTTGGGGTCCGGATGGTTGACCATCTGGAAAATCCTGTGCTGGCTTTTCCCGATCCCGCTCAGGCTGGGTGAGGTTAATGTGCTGAGTCGAGCAGTATGGAATTGATCTCTTTTTCGACTTTTGTGATACGTATATCCATTAGAAAAAGTGTATTTTAAGGAGTCCAAAGACCTAAGGAGCTCCCCTACTTACAGGTACCTACTCAAGGAGTGGTTTTTACAAAGAAAGCTATTTCGGTCGGACAGAAGAGCTCAAAGCAGTCAACGCTGACCTTAGTGTCCTCATTATCGACTCCTTAACCAACCTCAGTGGTGTAGTGGTTAGCGCGGTGGACTTCGGATCTGGAGGTTGGTGGTTCGAGTCCATGTCAAGCCATATAATTTAGCGTAGTGCATTAAGCAGGGAACGATATTTGTGACAAGCATTTATGCTTAACACAATTAAAATTCCTAAAATTCCTGTCGACTCCTTAAAGCCTCCATAATAGAGATCTCCATTCTCATGTTTGCTTGATCCCTTTATTGTTGCAATTGGATCTTTTTTTTTTTACGTTCTCTCTCTACCATGGAAGACTCAGGGACCTCTATCATCGAAGACTCTGAAGGAAAAGGGAGCTATCCATTATCCGGTGGAATAGTAATTTACACAATCATTTAATGGCATAATTAATTATGCAACAGTGTCTAATTAATTTAAATTTTTATCAAGAGCTTTTTTTTTGCAGGCTCCCAATTTCCCAGTTCGGATTATTCCGATTGTCGATTTTGAGCGGTGAGATTTTAAATAGGCTTGCCAAACGTCCCGAATTGGCCGGGACAGTCCCGAATTTCAGGGGGTGTCCCGGCGTCCCATTCA